>NW_017088300.1:0-346 GCF_001483705.2 Eufriesea mexicana
TTACGTGCCAAGACAGCTATTGCTGCCCTCCCCAGGGCCAAGCTGGGCATACTGGAGCCCAGTAGAGCGGAGAGACCCAACAAATTGCTGTGTACAGTACAAAGTTGAAGCCGTCCTATCCAAACATTTCGTAACCCAACCAAACATGACGTAACCTGACTGAATATGACGTGCAGATACCACTGCTGCTGGCTTCCCCAGAGCCAAGCTGGAAACAATAGAATACTGTAGGGCGCAGAAATCCAACTAATAGCAGACCGTAGCACTAAAGTCACAGCTATCCTCTCCTAACATAACCAATCGTAGCAGAACCGAAAGTAACCTAGCTCAAGCTAACGTGCCGCGA
>NW_017088301.1:0-346 GCF_001483705.2 Eufriesea mexicana
ATACCACAGAAGCCAAAGCCATCCTAACCAAACCTGACCAAACCTAAGCAAGACAAACACAGAATAACTAAACCTAACAGGCTCAGACAATTATTGACGGCCTCCGCAGAGCCAAGCAGAACGTATTTGAGCAAAGTAGAACGCAGAAATCCGCCGAATGGTAGTGTATGGCACAAAAGTCAAAGCAGTCCTAACCAAACCTAACATGACATAACCTAACCGATCGTAACCTGGATCAACCTAATGAGACGAGGCCTCTACTGCTGGACTCCAGATGGTCGATCAGAGTATAGTAGAGCGGCCTAGAGCACACTAATCCACCGATTGGCTGTGTACAGCACGAAAG
>NW_017088302.1:0-346 GCF_001483705.2 Eufriesea mexicana
GAGAACAGAAGAGCGCAGAGATCCACCAAATAGCAGCGTCCAGCACAAAGACTAATGTGTCCTAAAGCAACCTGACCTAACCTAACCTAATAAAACGTGGACTAACTAAACCGAATGAGCCGAGACCGATATTTCTGGCCTCTTCAGTGCCAAGCAGAACACACAAGGGCTCAGTAGAGCGCAGAAATTCACCGAATAGCAGTGTATGTAACAAAACTCGAGGATACCCTAGCATAACATGACCTGACCTGACCTAACCGAACGCAGCATAGCTCAACATTACGTGCCGGGATCACTGCTACTGGCCTCACGGAGACAAGCAGAATGTATTAGAGCCCAGTGGAGG
>NW_017088303.1:0-346 GCF_001483705.2 Eufriesea mexicana
ACACCGAATAACAGTGTACAACACGAAAGACAAAGCTATCCAGTCCTATCCCAAACAAACATAGCCTAACCAAACGTAGCATAACCCAACCTAATGTGCCGAGACCACCATTGCCTTCATCCCCGGAGCCGGTCCGAGCATATTGGAGCAGAGTAGAGCCCAAAAACCCCGAATAGTAGTCTATTGCACAAAACTCTAAGCTATCCCTACCATACCAAACCAAACCTGGCTTAACCTTGCGTAACCCAAACCAACCCAAAGTGCCGCGAACCCTATGGCTCATCTCCCGAGAGTCGAATCGAGTATAGTAGAGCAATGAAGAGCGCAGAATGCCTCCGAATAGCAG
>NW_017088304.1:0-346 GCF_001483705.2 Eufriesea mexicana
CTTTGGTATTATTTCTTGGTATAGAGAGTGTTTTAGAGGTACGTGTTAACACTCATACAGAGTTCTTATGTACATATTAAATTTAATGAGTTATATTGCAGTGTATTCTATTCTTTCACTACCAATCCCTGACGCTAAGACATGTCCTATGGGATTGTTCCAGAATAGTTATAGAATTGTTATCTATTGTTCTTTGATTAGTGTAATAGGTGGGATGTTACTGTGTGAATTGCATTTATAATTGGATTTTGAGTTCTTTGATATAGTGGGTATTTTAGAGGTCCGTGTTAACACTCATACAGAGTCCTTATGTACATATTAAATTTAGTGCGTTATATTGGAATGT
>NW_017088305.1:0-346 GCF_001483705.2 Eufriesea mexicana
CGCCCCACGCGCGAGGAGCACGCGCTACGCTCGCGGGCTCTCTCCGCGGCCACCTTATGTAACCTAACGGCTTCGCAGAAGGAGGCCACCGCACGCCACGCACCTAAGCTCACCGTCATCCGCACCACGACGACGGAGAGTGAAAGGTCCCGACCCACCACGTGACAAAGTACCCGGCGCTCGCGAGCCCACGCCGGACATTCCTCCAGCGTGCTGCGCCGTGACCCTCCCTTACACGCAGTGATGACACCGCCTATGACGTTCCCGCCCGATACGCCACAGGTACACCCCGAAGCACCCGTGCCCGGTTAGCACCTGTGTCAGGCGGAAAGTGTGCCGGCTGCCG
>NW_017088306.1:0-346 GCF_001483705.2 Eufriesea mexicana
ATTCTAGAACTACTGTGGAATTTATGTCACCAACGAAGAAACTATTCCAGCGGCTACAGTACTCTGAAGATGGCTGTACTCATTTCTGTTTCGTCATTTGCTAATATCCAGAGCGATAATGAGACAGTCCTTTGTCATTTCAGAATTATAATAGAATATGAAACAATACTAAACACATTAATGCATTGGCTACCGTGCTATATTGGTGGATATACTACCTGCCATACTGAGGACTGTAAATAATTCTAGACATAAACGTACCTTCCACTGATCACTCCAGACTTGCGTTGTCATTTACATCGTCAGAGAACTATTTAATCCAACGACTAGAGTTCTGTGATGACGG
>NW_017088307.1:0-346 GCF_001483705.2 Eufriesea mexicana
GGCCCACCTTTAAAAATGGCAAACCGAGAAACGAAGAGGAAAGTTTAATGTGAGAGATGAAAGGATACTGAAGGACAGTAAAGTACGATTAGCCACCGAGAATTATAATCATTTAACCCAGCCATCTCCTCCCCTCAATATATACTTACAATATGTAATCATAATGCAATTATATAATACTTACAATGTGTAATTCCTCATTGGCCTTGGTTCTAGTAGTTCCTTATCGTCAGAGCATAGCATTGAACATTGAGCAAAGGGCATATTTTGATATTTGATGGTATTACTTCCATTTTGTTATTGTAACCGAAAATGATACTCATATGAAAGTAGCAAACTGTAGTAT
>NW_017088308.1:0-346 GCF_001483705.2 Eufriesea mexicana
TGGAGGGGCGGCCCAGCCCGGCGCAAACCGGGCGCTTGGGTGCAGGCGTACTACATCCACCGGCACGGTGGCCACAAACTGAAACTGAAGCAGGTGTCGCGGCGGTCCACCGCGCTGGAGCGTCCGTTCCTCGCGTGACGGAACACAACGCAACGGAAGCCCTGGAGGCGCCGTGCCTCCTAGGATAGGACACGGGCCGAAGTCCAGCCGACGCGGAGCCGACCGCAATCGACGGCATTTCTCGGTGCCGAGAGGGGACTCTAGGCCCATACAGAGCCCGGCCCCGAAGTGGACGACCGGATCACTCCATTGCTTATTTCTGCCTGGGTGCAATCACCGACCCTGG
>NW_017088309.1:0-346 GCF_001483705.2 Eufriesea mexicana
ACATGTTGTACCTTGGTGAGTAGACAGCATAACGCCTTCAATCCAATGGCAAGTGCAGACATCTACTTGCCAGAGAATATGCCTACTCAAAACCAATAATCTGGTATAGCTTGGAGAATAGATCGCCTAACGCCTTCAATCCAATGGCAAGAACAGACATCCACATGCCAGAGATTATGTCTACACAAAACCAATAGTCTGGTTTAGCTTGGCGAATAGATCGCCTAACGCCCTCAATCCAATGCCAGGTACAGCCATCTACTTGCCAGAGAATAGGCATATGCAAAATCTATAGTCCGTTATAGCTTGGTGAATAGGTCGCATAACGCCTTCAACCAATGGCAAG
>NW_017088310.1:0-346 GCF_001483705.2 Eufriesea mexicana
TACATATCACGTAATAATTATCATTGCAATGACCAAATATATATGTACAATATTTATAGACGTATGGTAAATGATTCTATTCGAATACATGAGTTATCTTAATAATTCTTTATATCTCTTATCGTGTATCTCCTCGGTTTTCTCTTGTGCTAAACCTCATAAGGAGTTCTATACTCCCTATTCATTTTCCTTCATACCCTTATCATCTGCAACATCATCTATTTTATAATTTTGTAATTTCCTCGGTTCTTTTTTTGTATTTCTCAATGTATTTTTTATCCTCTTCTTCATTGCTCTGAAAATATAAATATAAGAGGCAGTCAATAAAAATTCCTACTTTGCTATA
>NW_017088311.1:0-346 GCF_001483705.2 Eufriesea mexicana
GCACTTCTATTAGGTGGATGTCTGTGCTCTGCTGTGCTCCAGTTTATTCTGTTTGGCTCTGGGGTGGCCAACGATAGTTGTCCCGGCACGTTAGGGTAAGCTATGTTGCGCTCGGTTATTTTACGTTTAGATGGGTTATGATAGTATAGCTTTGACTTTTGCGCTATACACTCCTATTCGGTGGATTTCTACGCTCTACACGGCGCTACTACTCTTATCGGTCCTGGAGTGGTCGGAAATAGTGGTCTCGGCACGTTAGTCTGAGACAAGTAACGTTCGGTTGTGTTTCGTTTGGTAAAATTAGGGTAGTATTTCTTTGACTTTTACGCTGCACACCGACATTCGG
>NW_017088312.1:0-346 GCF_001483705.2 Eufriesea mexicana
TATCAACGCAATGACTATAGCACGCCAACAGAATCTTTCCTTCTTAATTATGCAAGACAGATAGCTCACCACATTATTAGCCGGAAATGTCAATAAAATTGAGCTTTTCAACAACATTCTATAGCATTGCTATGGCTGTAGCACGCCAAGAGTATCCTTCCTCCTGATTTATGTGAGAAAGATAGCTCACCACAGTATTAGACGAAAATGTCAATAAAATTGAATTTTCCAGGCAAATTCTACAGCATTGCAATGGATATAGCACGCCAAAAAGATCTTTCCACTTTACCTATGCAAGGAAGATAGCTCACAATGTTATTAGTCGAAAATGTCAGTACAATTGAAT
>NW_017088313.1:0-346 GCF_001483705.2 Eufriesea mexicana
TCTAATGCCTTGGAAGATAATGCGTCATTCCTTTGTCACTCTAGAATTGCAAAGGATTCTAATTATCAATGAACAGAATAATCCTAATGCAAAGGTGCCCTATTGCTGAATGTGCCACATATGGTACTGGGAATTGTTAATACCTCTAGCCATAGCTGATGTATACACTGATTATTTCATAACAAATGTGGAATTTAAATCGCCAGTGTAAAAATCAGTCCGATGGCCAGCGAAATGGTATGATGTCTGTACTAAGCACCGTGCTGTCAATTCATAACGCCTGGAGCGTTAATGGACATGTCCTTTGTCTTTCTAGGACTGCTATGGAATATAAATCGTCGTTGAG
>NW_017088314.1:0-346 GCF_001483705.2 Eufriesea mexicana
CCATACATACACGCATACATTCATCCATACATACATACATGCATACATCCATCCATACATCCACACATCCATCCATTCATCCATACACCCTTCCAACCATCTACGCATCCTATCATCCTCCCATCCATTCATTCATTCTTCCGTCCATCCACCTACCCATTCATCCACACACACATCCATAGATCCATACAACCATACATCCATACATCCATCCATCCGTACATCCGTCCAACCACACATCCATACATACATACATCCATACATCCATAAATCCATCCACCCGTACATCCATCCATCCGTACATACATCCTTCCATACATCCACACAACTATACATCCACCCAACC
>NW_017088315.1:0-346 GCF_001483705.2 Eufriesea mexicana
TTTATATTGGTATCGGCACGATAGGTGCTGATAGGGTTCGTTCGGTTTGGTCAGGTTTGTTTGGGTAAGTTTGGGATATCTTTATCCTTCGTGCTACACACTGCCATTCCTTGGACATCAGCGTCCTACTCTCCTCTAATATGCCCATCATGGAGACGGGGATGCCAGGAATCGTGGGCTAGGCTCGTAAAGTTGGGATTGGTTACGTTTGATTGGGTTAGGTTACGTCAGTTTAGGGTAGGATATCTGCTACTTTTCTGCTCTAAACTTCAATGCTGCTGTTTTGTGCGCTCTTCTGTACTCTGGTATATTCTGCTTGTCTCCGGGGAGGTCAGAAATGGTGGTG
>NW_017088316.1:0-347 GCF_001483705.2 Eufriesea mexicana
AACCTCTCCTGACCAAACCAATCGTAACGCAAGCAAACGTAACCTAATGCAGCCCATCGTACCGCCACCACAATTGCTGGCCACCGCAGAGCCAAGCGGAACACATTAGAGGAGAGTAGAACGTAGAGTTCCATAGAATCGCAGTGTATATCGGAATAGTGAAAGCTACACGAACCTAACCCAGGCCAAAATAATATCCAAACATAGCCTAACTCAAACTAAAGTGCCGCAACAGCAATTGCCGCCCTCCCCAGGGCCGCGCAGGACGTACTAGAGCACAGTAGACCGCAGAAATGCACCGAAAAGCAGTGAGCACCAAAAAAGTTGAAGCTATCCTATCCAAACTT
>NW_017088317.1:0-347 GCF_001483705.2 Eufriesea mexicana
CTTTTATATCTTCCCCAACACGTATACGTTTTCCAAATTCCTCCCCCAACGTGACCGAATATGATCGTATTAAGAATCTGACCCATCACCGGCCTTTTTCTGACCGACCTGGCCTTCGAACCTTCGGTGACTTTCCAAGCTATATCTACCTATACACGAGGTGGAAATCCTGCGATACTAGGATATTTATTATTTTAGTTGATGTTTGTGAGTGTGGTAATAGTTACATAGATTTTTAAATATATGTATGTTGATGTAATAAAGGAGCGATGTATGTAAGAAATGGATGAGTGGGACAAGTATGCATGGGATAGCAATATCTAAATGATCGAGGTGTCGCGTGAATT
>NW_017088318.1:0-347 GCF_001483705.2 Eufriesea mexicana
TCAAATGCCGATTTTTAATAAAAATATGGCTTTTATTAAGTTGGTTTTAGTTTATCGTTCCAACAAATTCGTTCAAGAAATTGATCGACACTTTGACTGCTATGTACTTTTTATATGGGACGCTCAGGGGGGCCACGATAAAATTTCCATTAACTTTAGAATATAATGATAACTTATCAAACAATATGAAAAAAAATGCTACAAATTATTAATATTTTCTATTCAAAATTTTCCATTCGTTTAAAATTGGTTAGAATAAAAGAAATATATATTTAAGAAATTAGTATCGCCGGTCACCGATGACCACCATGGCAGTGAACGCGTTAACCCCTTGGCTACTGTGGGCG
>NW_017088319.1:0-347 GCF_001483705.2 Eufriesea mexicana
GCTATTCGGTGAGCTTCTACGCTCTAATGTGCTCTAGTATGCGCTACTTGGCTCTGGGGTGGCCACAAATGATGGTCTCAGCACGGTAGGTTGGGTAATGTTACGTTTCCTTAGGGTAGGTTAGGATTGCTTGGTTTGGATTTCTTTAACCCTTGCGCTATACACTGATCTTCGGTCGATTTCTGGGCTCTACATTGATCCACTATACTCTGCTCGTCTCTGGGGAGGCGAGCAATAGGGTGCACGTTATTTTGTGTTAGGTTACGTTTGGTTAGGTTAGGTTAGGTTAAATGTTGTTAGGATCGCTTTGACTTTCATGCCATTCTCTGTTATCCGGCGTATTCCTG
>NW_017088320.1:0-347 GCF_001483705.2 Eufriesea mexicana
ATGGATGGATGTGTAGAATGGTGGACGTATGGATGGATATATGTATGGATGAATGGTTGTATGCATGGATGAACGTATGGATGGTTTGTGGTATGGATGGACGGTAGCACGGGTGTATGTATGTATCAACGGATGTATGTATTGATGTATGTATGGATGTTTGTATGGATGTAAGTACGGGTGTATGTATGTATGGTTTTATATATGTATGGATGTATCGAATGATGGAAGTTCGAATGGACGGGTTTATGTGAGGATGGATGTGTGGATGTATGGATGTATACATGAATGGGTGTATGAATGGATAGATTTATGGATCGATGGATGTATGAATGGGAGGATGTATG
>NW_017088321.1:0-347 GCF_001483705.2 Eufriesea mexicana
CACAGAAGTCCGCGGCGTTGCAACGTAAAGCACAAAACTCGAAGATAACCTGACTTAGTCTTATATTACCTAACCGAACAAACGCAGCCTGTCAGAATAAGGAGCCGTGGCCACCATTGCTGACTTTCCCAGAGCCAGGCTGCGCTTTTCAGGCTACAGTACATCGCAGAAGTTCACCGAATAGCTGTATATGGCACAAAAGTCAAAGCCATCCAATCCAAAGCTAACCCAACCCAACCTAAACCAAGCAAACGTTACCTAACACAACCGGTCGTGCCACGGAAGCCATTTATGGCCTCCACAGATTCGAATAGAGTAAAGCAGGGCATCGACGAATAAAGAAACAC
>NW_017088322.1:0-346 GCF_001483705.2 Eufriesea mexicana
AGTAGATGGCAGTACTTGTCATTCGATTGAATGCGTTAGGCGATTTATTCACCAAGCTATAACAGGATATAGATTTTGAATAGACCTATTCTCTGCCAAGTAAATGGCTGTACTTGCCATTCGATTGAATGCGTTAGGCGATCTAATCACCAAGCTATAGCAGGTTACAGATTTTGAATAGACCTACTGTCTGGCAAGCAGATGGCTGTATTTGCCATTGGTTGAAGGCGATAGGCGACCTATTCACCAAGGTGTAACAGGTTATAGATTTTGAAAAGACCTCTCCTCTGGCAAGTAGATGGCTCTACTTGCCATTGGATTGAAGGCGTTATGCGATCTATTCTCC
>NW_017088323.1:0-346 GCF_001483705.2 Eufriesea mexicana
GCCATTGCAATGATATAAAATGTGGTTGGAAAATTCAAGTTTATATACGTTTTCGGCTAATATAGTGGTGAGCTAACTTTCTTGCATAAATAAGGAGGAAAGATACTTTGTGCGTGCTATATCCATTGCAATGCTGTAGAATCTGGCTCGTAAATTCAATTTCATTGACATTTCCGACTAATATTGTGGTGAGCTACCTTTCTTGCATAAATAAGGAGGAAAGATTCAATCGGCGTGCTATAACCATTGCGATGATATAGAATGTGATTGGAAAATTCAAATATATTCACACTTTCGACTAACATCATGGTGAGCTAACTTTCTTGCATATATAAGGAGCAAAGAT
>NW_017088324.1:0-347 GCF_001483705.2 Eufriesea mexicana
TTAAGATAACAAAACGTATCCCAACCTAACCGAACGTAACCTAACTCAAACCAACTTGCGGCTACCACTATTTTCGTCCTCCCGTGAGCCGTGCAGAGCATAGTAGAGCAACGCATAGCGCAGAAATGCACCGAATAGCAGTGCGTGGAGCAGAACTCTAAGCTATGCTATCCTAACCTAACTAAACGTAACATAACCAAACGCAAACTAACTCAGACTCTCGTGCCGAGATCGCCAGAGCTGGTCTCCGCATAGCCGAGCAGAATATACGAGAGCTCAGTTGAGCCCAGGAATGCACAGAATAGCAGTGTATAGCACAAAAAGCCAAACCCGTCTTGACCTAGCTT
>NW_017088325.1:0-347 GCF_001483705.2 Eufriesea mexicana
GTGAAGGAATGAAAGGACAATGAATTACGAAGCAAGGGCAGTCCTAGAGAGGAGTAAGACAGTAATACAGAAGAAGAGTCGAAGAATCGTAAAATGACAGTAGTACAGTGACATTAATATAGTAGCAGTAGTACAATGACAGTCGTACAGTGACAGTAATACAGTAGTAGTCGTATAGTGACAATAGTACAGTGGCAGTAATACAGTAGCAGTCGTATAGTGACAATAGTACAGTGGAAGTAATACAGTAGCAGTCGTACAGTGACAGTAGTACACTGGCAGTTGTACTATAACAGTAGTGCAGTGGCAGTAGTACAATGACAGTCATACAGTGATAGTAGTACAAT
>NW_017088326.1:0-347 GCF_001483705.2 Eufriesea mexicana
ATGGGTCAGCATATGCTACTTCCACTTTTGCGCAATACATAGCTATTCGGTGGTTTTCTGCGCCCTAGTGTGCTCTGGCATGCACTCCTTGGCTATACCAAGGCCATCAATAGCTGCCGCGGCACGTTATGTCAAGTTGGGCTACGTTTGGATATATTATGTTTGGCTTGGTTATGATAGGCTACATTGACTTTTGTGCTGCACACTGCTACTCGGTGTATTTGCGCCTTCTACTGTTCTCTAACGTGTTGTGCTTGGCTCTGGGGAGGCTAGCAATATTGGTATCGTCACGTTATGTTGAGCTACACTACGTTTGTATTAGATAGGTTAGGTCGGGTTAGGTTAGC
>NW_017088327.1:0-347 GCF_001483705.2 Eufriesea mexicana
TGGGAGTCCAGCAATAGTGGTCGCGGCACGTTATGTTGTGTTTGCCTACGTTTGGTTAGGTTAAGTTATTTTGGGTCGAATTTGGATATCAGCGTCTCTTCCTCCGTACACTGCGAGTCCATGGATTTCTGCGATTACTCCCCTCTAACTTGTTCTGCTTGGATCGAGGGGGGGGGGGTGAGTTTGGTCATTTTCGGTAGTGATACGATTTGCTAGGTTAGGATACGGTACCTATGACCCTTGTGCTGCATACTGCTTTTCAATCTCCGCCCTAGTGTACTGTAATATGTCCTGCTTTGTACTGGGGAGGCCAGCTGTAGAGGTCAAGGCTCGTTACGTTTAGTTAG
>NW_017088328.1:0-345 GCF_001483705.2 Eufriesea mexicana
ATCTTGAATAGGCCTATTCTCTGGCAAGTAGACGGCTCTACTCGCCGTTGGTTGAAGACGTTACGCGACCTAGTCTCCAAGCTATAACAGATTATAGATATTGAATAGACCTATTCTCTGGCATGTAGATGGCTGTACTTGCCACTGGATTGAAGGCGATTGGCGATGTATTCACCAAGCTATAACAGATTATAGATCTTGAATAGGCCTATTCTCTGGCTAGTAGATTGCTGTACATGCCATTGGATTGAAGGCGTTATGCGATCTATTCACCATGCTTTCACAGATTATTGATTTTGAATAGACCTATTCTCTGGCAAGTAGATGGCTGTACTTGCCATTGGA
>NW_017088329.1:0-346 GCF_001483705.2 Eufriesea mexicana
CCATACATCCATACATACATCCATCCGTACATCCCCACATACATCCAAACGTACATGCACACAGACATGCATACATACATCCATACATACACCCATATACAAATTCATACAATCATCCACACACATCCATCAATACATCCGTTCATACGTCCGTGTATGCATCCATCCACCCATACAGACATTCATCCATTCATCCATCCATCAATGCATCCATCCATCTATCTATCCGTCCATCCAATCACCTGTCCAGCCACACACCCATTCATCCACGCACACATCCATACATCCATACATCCATACATCCATACATACACACATCCACACATCCATAAATCCTATCATCCGT
>NW_017088330.1:0-346 GCF_001483705.2 Eufriesea mexicana
CTATTGGCGTGCTATAGACATTGCAATGCAGTAGAATCTCGCTGGAAATTTCAAATTTATTGACATTTTCGACTAATATCCTGATGATCTAACTTTCTTGCACAAACAAGGAGGAAAGTTTTTATTGGCAAGCTATAACCATTGCAATGCTATAGAATCTGGATGGAAAATTCAATTTCAGTGACATTTTCGAATAATATTGTGGTGCGCTGCCTTTCTTGCAGAAATAAGGATGAATGATTCTATTGGCTTGCTATAGCCTTCGCAATGCTATTGAATCTGTTTGGAAAATTCAATTTTATTGACATTTTCGGCTAATATCGTGGCGAGATGACATTCTCGCATA
>NW_017088331.1:0-347 GCF_001483705.2 Eufriesea mexicana
ACAAAATTTTACATTGAAATGATGAATCAGTTCCCTCTTTTCACCCTCCCTTCTCACTCTCCCACCTTGTGTCTCGCTTGACCTATCGGTCCTAACTCTTTGACCCCTCTGTAACGATTGACTGCTCTAGGACACTCTTCGAAACATCGTTTACACTAGACAGGCCTCCCACATATCCCATTTACACCATAGACTTTATAACTATAGACAAAAGACTTTCACTCAGCCAATGACACTCACACCAGTATTAACACTAGGTTTGCGGACCCTATCTGTATACCTATTTCTAAAGACACCTGTCAAATTGACAGGAAAAGGAAACCACGTGCCATTTTTTTAACGATTAG
>NW_017088332.1:0-347 GCF_001483705.2 Eufriesea mexicana
GAGCGCAGAAATCCAAGTAATAGCAGACTATGTCACTAACGACAAACCTATCCTCTCCTAACCGAACCCATCGTAACATGACGAGACCTGACCTAACTCAATCTAACGTGACGCGACCTCCACTGCTGGTATCCACAGAGTCAAGCAGAACATATTAGTGGAGAGTAGAACTCAGAGTTCCATACAATCGCATTGTATATCAGAAAAGTCAATTGTACCCGAGCCGAGCCCAAACCAAAGGAACATTTCCAAACATAGCCTGACTCAACCCAACGTGCCGAGACCGCTATTGCTGCATTCCCCAGAGTCACGCAGGACATACTAGAGCACAGTAGAGCGCAGAAATC
>NW_017088333.1:0-347 GCF_001483705.2 Eufriesea mexicana
TATTATTGTGTAATAATATATATATAATACCAAGAATATATATAATCATCTATATAATAATATAGATGACAATATAGGTAACATATATAGCTATAATATGTGTACTATAATATAATATATATTATACATTATATTATCAAAATTGTGATATGAGTAAAATTATTGATATTCACGTTGAATATATTCTGCTAATATGCGAGTTTTACCTATCAAATTATACCAAATTTTTTAATCTTTTGTGGAATAATAACTTATATTTGTAGATTATGCTGGGATAAATGAACTTGTTCAGTGACTGTATAATATATATCGGTGGTGGACCAAAAATGTTATTATATTGGAATATT
>NW_017088334.1:0-347 GCF_001483705.2 Eufriesea mexicana
TAAACGCCATGAATGATTCGGTGTACATTCGGTGTAGGAAGCTTCCGAGAGACTGAGGTTTCAATGGAAAACGATTACAACGATACGACGATTGGAATTGAACTGGTTCTATGGTTAGTTTCGAAGAGGTTCGAATGACTTAGGATGAATCATGCGTTCGTTCTTTTGTACGAAAAATAATGGAGTAATTATTCGAGAAATAATGTCGAATAAATATTTTGGAAGTCAAATGGTAATTATCTTATTTGAGAAAAAAAGAGAGTTTTATAAAATAATATATCGAATAATTCATGCTAAAATCTATTTGCTACAAAAATCTGATTCCATTTAACACTAGAACTACCGAT
>NW_017088335.1:0-347 GCF_001483705.2 Eufriesea mexicana
ACACTGCTATTCGGTGCATGTCTGCGCTGAACTGTGATCTAATATTTTCTGCTTTGTTCTGGACAGGCTAGAATAGCAGTCTCGGCCTGGTGGGCAGAGCAATGCTACGTTCGGTTATGCAACGCTTGGTTGCGTTAGGAAATGGTAGCTTCGACTACTGTGCTATGCACTGCTATTTTATGTACTTCTGATCTCTATTCTCCTCTATTATGTTCTGCTTGGATCTGGGGAGGCCAGTAACAGTGGTCCCGGCACGATAGGCATTGTTATGCTGCGTTTGCTATTGTCACGATTGGTTAGGTTAGGTTAGGTTAGCTTTGACTTTTGCGTTATACACCGCTATTTGG
>NW_017088336.1:0-347 GCF_001483705.2 Eufriesea mexicana
TTAGGAGCGGATAGCTTTGACTTTTGCGCTATACACTGCTGTACGGTGGATTCCTGAGCTCCAGTGCGATCTGATATGTTCAGCTTGTCTCTGGGAAGGGCAGCAATAGTGGTCTCCGCTCCTCGTGCTCTGTTAGGTTACGTTTGGTTGGGTTATGTTACACCAGGTTAGGTTTGGTTTTCTTTACCTTCGTGCTTTACACTGCAAAACCGCTGATTTCTGTGATCTACTGTGCTCTAGTATATTCTACTCGGCTCTCGGAGGCCAGGAATGGTGGTGTAGGGCGTTTAGGCGGAATTATGTTACGTCTGGTTATGCAATGTTTTGTTGGGTTGAGCTAGGACAGC
>NW_017088337.1:0-347 GCF_001483705.2 Eufriesea mexicana
AAGTATGGACGTATGGATGGATTTATGGTGAGACGAATGGATGGATGTATGTATGGGTGTATGCATGTATGGGTGCATGTACTTTTGAATGTATGGATGTATGGATATATGAACGTACGGATGGAACGATGCGTGGCTGGATATATGGATGGATGGCTGCGTGGACGGATTTATGGATGTATGGATGTATTTATGTATGGATAAATGGGTGGATGGTTGTATGGATGGATGGACGTATGGATGTACATATGTACGGATGTATGAATGTATGTATGTATGTATGCATGTTTGGATGTATGGGAGGATGGATGTGTGGGTGAATGTATGTATGGATGTATGTATGCATG
>NW_017088338.1:0-347 GCF_001483705.2 Eufriesea mexicana
ACATCCATACATACATCCGTACATTCTTCTCTACATACATCCGTACGATCATCCATCGATCCATACAATCATCCATCCATACTTCCATCCTCCAGTCCAACCATCCATCCATACATCCATACATACATCCGTCCATGCATACATCCGTACATATATACATAAATACATCCATACATCCATACATCCATTCATTCGTCCATCCTTACAACCACACATACATAGATCCATACATCCATACATCCATACATTCATACATACATACATACATACTTCCACACATCCGTTCACACACCCATCCACATATCCATCCATCGATACATCCATACATCCACACACCCATATACCCA
>NW_017088340.1:0-347 GCF_001483705.2 Eufriesea mexicana
ATCCATCCATACATACATCCATACATACATCCATACATACATACACAAACCCATACACTCACCAATACATACATGCATAGACACATCCGCGCATACATCCATACATACATCCATACATCCTTCCATACAACCATCCTTCCATACATCCATCCATCCATACATTCACCCATACGTACTTCCCCACATCCATACATACTCCCATACACACATCCATATATTCATACATACTTCCGTAAATCCGTCCATCCATACGTCAAACCAACCATACATCCACCCATTCATAGAGCCATCCATCCATACATACATCCATACTTCCATACATCCATCCATCCATACAACCACCCTTC
>NW_017088341.1:0-347 GCF_001483705.2 Eufriesea mexicana
TAGCACAAACAAACGTGCCACGACAGCTATTGCTGGCCGCCCCAGGATCAAGTAGATGTTAGTAGAGCAATGCACAGCACAGATATCTACCGTACAGATGTGTGAGGCACAGGAGTCTGCGCTGTACCTGCCAAACCCAGCGTAACCTAGCCCAACCAAACGTAAGCAAACACAACTTTTCGTGCAGCGACAAACATTCCTGGCCTCCCAGGCCCATACAGAACATATCACAGGATAGTAGGGCGTGGAAATTCGTAAAACCGATGTGCATAGCAGAAAAATCAAGGCTATACAGACCTCACGCTAACATAAACTAGCCAAACGTATCCGAACTCAACCTATCGTGC
>NW_017088342.1:0-347 GCF_001483705.2 Eufriesea mexicana
CTATAACACGGTAGATAGGTTCCTAGAAAATGCCGTGTTGTGTGAAACCGTGTTATATGAGACCCAGAGCCAATACAAAAAGGGGGGTTGCGTTCCGAAAACTTAGTAAAAATAATTTTCTTTTTAAATTCTGCATTGACAACCTAATTTTTATTAAAAATATAAATATATGTACAACGCAAAACAAAAAAAAAACAAAAATATTATTTTAATTTAACGAAGTTTTAATTTAATAAATTTCTTCGTTGTCAGTGCTCATGTAGAAGTACAGTGCTGTACAAAAATTTCGCAATTTTCTTATCGTGTTGAAGCGAAACCGTGTTATAGGGTGCCGTGTTGTAGGAGGA
>NW_017088343.1:0-347 GCF_001483705.2 Eufriesea mexicana
ATTATCCGAGCTGAATACACAGGTTTGGTCATCATCCGCATTCGGATCGTCACTCGGAAATATGACATATTTAAATGGATTATTGAGGCGCAGAACTGCAAGCGACGCGGGAGTATGCGGTACTATGGACGCAATCGTGCCCCAAAATTGGATACCTACCCGAAACAGAAACTTTTCTGTGTGTAGCACCTGGGTTAAGATCAGACAAGCGGCTCCTTCTGACCTATAAACGCTGACAACCACACGTCTACGAGTGTTATGTATCGTTATGTATAATTGTTTATCCCTATTTATTTGTACGATTACACATAGAATATGGCTGCACATCGAAATGCTCCCCATATTTG
>NW_017088344.1:0-347 GCF_001483705.2 Eufriesea mexicana
TAATATTATTAATAATATAATAATAGTATAATAATATTATTGAAATAGAATGATCAATAATAGACTAAAATTATTATTAAAACAACACTATTAATAACACACTAAAAATATTATTAAAATAATACTACTTATAATACACTAATACCATTATTAAAATAATATAATGACCTTATTATTGAAATATAATAATTAACAATAGACTAAAATTAGTATTAAAACAATACTAATAATAATACCCTAAAATTATTATTAAAATAATTCTAGCAATAATACAGTAATACCATTACTAAAATAATGGTGCTAAAAATAAAATTAGTATTAAAACAGTATTATTAATAATACACTAA
>NW_017088345.1:0-347 GCF_001483705.2 Eufriesea mexicana
GAGGTAATTTCGTTGCGTAAATAAGGAGGAAAAATTCCATTGGCAACCTATAGCCATTGCAGTCCTACAGAATTTGACTGGAAAATTTAATTTTATAGACATTTTCGACTAATACAGTGGTGAGCTAATTTTGTTGCACAAATACGGAGGAAAGAGTCTATTGGCATGCTATAGCCATTGTAATGCTATGGAATCTGACTGGAAAATAATATTTTATTGACATTTGCGGCTAATATCGTGGTGAGGTTAATTCGATGCATAAATAAGAAGGAAATATTCTATTCGCAAGCTATAGCCGTTGTAATGCCATAGAATCTGACTGGAAGATTCATTTTTATTGACATTTT
>NW_017088346.1:0-347 GCF_001483705.2 Eufriesea mexicana
GGTCAGGAGAGGCCATGTCTGGACTGGCCAGCCCAGGACATGGCAGTGAATGACCGGTAAGTTCCGGTAAGGTCAGGTCAAGTCCGGTCAGGTCAGGACATATCAGGTCAGGACAAATCAGGTCAGGACAGGATAGGTCAGTTCATGTCAGGTCAGGTCTGGTTAGGTCAGGTCAGTTAAGTCCAGGCCAGGCCAGGCCATGTAAGGTCATGACAGGTCAGGCCAGTTCAGGTGAGGGCAGGTCAGGCCATTTCAGGTCGGGTCAGTTGAATTCAGGTCTGGTTAAGTAAGGTCGTCTCAGGGCAGGTCAGGTCAGGTCAGGACAGGTCAGGTCACGTCAGGTCAGT
>NW_017088347.1:0-347 GCF_001483705.2 Eufriesea mexicana
CTATAACAGATTATAGATTTCGAATAGACCTAGTCTGTGGCAAGAAGGTGGCTGTACTTGCCACTGGATTGGAGGCGATATGCGATCTATTCACCAAGCTATAAAATATTATAGATTTTGGATAGACCTATTCTCTGGCATGTAGGTGGTGATACTTCCCATTGGATTGAATGCCTTAGGCTATCTATTCACTAAGCTATAACAGATTACAGATCTTGAATAGTACTATTCTCTGGCAAGTAGGTGGCTGTGCTTGCCATTGGATTGAAGGAGTTAGGCGATCTCTTCACCATGCTATAACAGATAATAGATTTTGAATAGACTTACTCCCTGGCAAGTACATGTCT
>NW_017088348.1:0-347 GCF_001483705.2 Eufriesea mexicana
ATAGCAATGCATTGGCTATAGCACGCCAATTGAATCTTTCCTCCTTATTTATGCAAGAAAGGTGGCTCACAACGATATTAGTCGAAAATATAAGTAAAATGGAATTTTCCTGCCAGAGTCCATAGCATTGCATAGGCTACAGAACGCCAAAAGGATCTTTCCCCCTTACTTATGCAAGGAAGTTAGGTCACCGCGATATTACTCGTAAATGTCAATAAACATGAATTTTCCAGGATGATTCCATAGCGCTGCAATGGTAATGGCACGCCAATAGAAACTTTACTCCATATTTATGCAAGAAAGGTGGCTCAGCACGATATTATTCGAAAATGTCAGTAAAATTGAAT
>NW_017088349.1:0-347 GCF_001483705.2 Eufriesea mexicana
ACAAATGCTAAAGCTATCCTAACCAAACTTGGCCTAATCCAGCATAAACTAACGTAACCTTTCTCAACATGTCGTGCCGAGACAGCTATTGCTGCCCACACATAGCCAAGCTGATAATATTAGGCCATCGTATGGCGCAGATACCTACCTAATAGCAGACTATAGCACTAAAGTCAAAGCTATCCTCACCTAACATATCCAAACGTTACATAACCGAACGTAACCAAACTCAACACAACGTACCGCCACAACCATTTCTGGGCTGTACCGAGCCCACCAGAACGCATTAGTGGAGAGCAGAACGCAGAAATCCATATAATTGCAGTGTATATCAGAGAGGTCAAAGC
>NW_017088350.1:0-347 GCF_001483705.2 Eufriesea mexicana
GTTGGACAGCAATAGTGGTGTCGGCACGTTAGGTTGGGATATGCCATGTTTGTTTGTGCTATGTTTGCTAAGGTTTGAATACGATAGTCTAGTCATCTGTGCTATAAACTGCTATCTCCCGACTTCTGCGCTCTATGGCGTTCAATATATTCTGCTTGGCTCTGTGGATGCCAGCAATAGTGGCCTCGGCGCGTTAGGTTTATTTCGGCTACGTTTGCGTATGACAACTTTGATCACATTACGAGAGATTAGTTTAGATTATTGCGCCTTCCGTCGCTATTCGATGGCTTTCTCAGCTCTACATTGCTCTACTGTGCTCTGCACGACTCTGTGGATGTAGATTACAT
>NW_017088351.1:0-347 GCF_001483705.2 Eufriesea mexicana
AACCTCTTATTTCCTTTGCTGTGGAATTTTTACAGATGGAGAGATTTCAGTGTAAGGATTGCAGAAATTATTGGCGATATTGTGGAAAATTGTGCACATGAATATCACTATCATTAGCAATAATTATTTACATATGTAATACCTGTGAATGAATATTAAATTAATTGTGCATTATAGAAAATATAACTCTTTACCTCCTTTGCTGTGGAATTTTGCAAATGAGGAGATTTCGGTGTAAAGGTTGCAAGAATTATTAGCGGTATTATGGAAACATATGCACGTAAATATCACTATTATTAGCAGTAATTATCTACATATGCAATACCTGTGAATTAATATTAAATTAA
>NW_017088352.1:0-347 GCF_001483705.2 Eufriesea mexicana
GTGTCGAGCAGAGTACAGTAGTACAATGGAGGTCGCACAAATCCACGGAATAGCAGTATCTAGCACAAAAGTCGAAGTTATCCTATCCTAACCTAATAAATCGCAACACATGCAAACGTAGCTATCACAACCTGACGCGCCGGGACCACTACAGCTGGCCTACACAGAGCCGAACAGAATATACTAGAGCATTGTAGAGCGCAGAAATCAAACGTATAGCAGCGTAAGGCACAAACGTGGAATACATCCTAACCAAACCAAGCCTAACCAAACACAAACAAACGTTACCTAGCGCAACATAATGTGCCGCGGCCACTGTTTCTACCCCCCCCCCCCCCCCCCCCCCC
>NW_017088353.1:0-347 GCF_001483705.2 Eufriesea mexicana
AGCTTGGGTTATGTCACGATCCGTTATTTTATGTTTGGTTATGATAGGGCAGGGTAGCTTTGATTTTTGTGCTGTATACTGCAATGCGGTGGACCTCTACGTTCTACAGTGCTCTAGTATAATCTGCTTGGCTCTGTGGAGGCAAGCAATACTGATCTCGGCACCATAGCTTGAGTTAGGTGTACTTTCGCTTACGTTACGTTTGTACAGATCAGGAGATGGTAGCTTTGACTATTGTGCTACGGACGGCGATTTTACGGATATCTGCGCTCCATTCTCTTCTTGTATGGTCTGCCTTGCTCTTGGACGTCAGCAATAATTGTCCTCGCATGTTAGGTCAAGTTATG
>NW_017088354.1:0-347 GCF_001483705.2 Eufriesea mexicana
TTGTTTAGATAATTTTTATTTGAATTTAATGCTGCTTTTATTCAGGTATAATTGTGAATGGACTTTAGTACTTATACGACTACCAAAACAGTTGAAAAGATTGTATTTGAAGTTTTTAGAGGTTCTGTAGTTAGCAAAACTGTGTAGGTGCTCTTGGTGAAATTAATGTTGAAATTAATGGCTTTTGTTCAGGTACAAACATATTTACACACACCTATTTATTTTCATTGTACTATTACATATACTATCACAATTATTATTATTTATATATCATATATCTAGCTATTCATTACAGATTGGTAGTTTTAATATTATAATCTATATCAAGAAAATTAAATATTGTATCG
>NW_017088355.1:0-347 GCF_001483705.2 Eufriesea mexicana
TGTGCTTTAATATGCTCTGCTTTGCTCTCGTGAGGGCAGAAATAGTGGCCGTAGCGGGTTAGGTTGAGCTAGGTTACGCTTGGTTAGATTGCGTTTGTTTGCGTTAGGTTAGGATATCACTGACTTTCGTGGTACACACTGACATTCTATGGATCTCTACACTTTACTCTCCCTTAATACTACCTGCTTGGCTATGGAGAGACCTGCAAAATTTGGATTGGCACGCTAGGTTCAGCTAGGATATGTTCGCTTATGTTAGGTTACGTTGTGTTATGCTACGAAGGGTTAGGTCATGATAGTTTCGGTTAGGTACGGGCATCTCTGACTTCTCTGCTGTACACTGCGAT
>NW_017088356.1:0-347 GCF_001483705.2 Eufriesea mexicana
ACACTGTTGTTCGATGGATTTATGCTCTCTACTGTCCTCTAGTACGTCCTGATCGGCTCTGGGGAGGCCAGAAATAGTGGTCGCGGCACGTCAGGTTAAGTAAGGGTACGTTCGGTTATGTTACTATTCTCTCGGTAAGGAGGGGATAGCTATGCCATTAGTGCTATAATGTGCTAATAGGTGTACTCCTGCTTTCTACAGTGCTCCAGTGTTTTCAGCTTCGAGCTGGCAAGGCCAGAGATTGTGACCTCGGGAAGTTATAATGAGTCAGGTTACGTTCGGTTAGGCTGTTTCAGGATAACTTTGATCAGGATAGCTGTAACTTTTGTGCAGTACACTGCTATTCC
>NW_017088357.1:0-347 GCF_001483705.2 Eufriesea mexicana
GGGATAAATGAATGATCGGATGTATGTTTGGATGTATGGATGCGTGTATGGAAGGACGTATGTGTGGATCTATGTATGGAAGTATGTGTGGGTGTTTGTACGGATGTATGAAAAGATGGATGGATGAATGTGTATATGGGTGGACGTATGGACGGGTGGATGTGCGGATGGATGGATGTATGTATCGATGTTTGTATGTATTTATATATGGATGTATGCATGGTTGTATGTATGGACGTATGTATGGATATTTGCAGGGATGTATGTAATGATGTATGTATGGGTGTATTTATGGTTGTATGTAAGGATGTATGTATGTGTGTATGCATGTATGTATGCACGGGTGT
>NW_017088358.1:0-348 GCF_001483705.2 Eufriesea mexicana
CATTGGACCTTGGTATCACTGGATCTAGGCACCAATGGACCTAGGCACCAATGGACCTAGGCACCAATGGACCTAGGCACCAATGGACCTAAGTACCACTGGACCTAGGCACTACTGGACCTAGGCATCATTGGACCTAGGCATCATTGGACCTAGGCACCACTGGACCTAGGCATCATTGGACCTAGGCACCACTGGACCTAGGCATCATTGGACCTAGGCACTACTGGACCTAGGCACCACTGGACCTAGGCAACACTGGACCTAGGCACCACTGGACCTAGACACCACTAGACCTGGGCATCATTGGACCTAGGCACCACTGGACCTAGGTACCACTGGACCTAG
>NW_017088359.1:0-348 GCF_001483705.2 Eufriesea mexicana
GATACTGAGCACTTAGGGTGTGTAATAAGGCGCAGTTTGTCTTGTATTTACACTTTATTACACAATTTGATGGGTTGTATGAGTGATTTGTGTGTATTGTTTCGTCTCCGCCTTCTGCCATTTTACGTTTTATGTCTTCTGTTTTCCGTTTTCTATCTTCTCGTTTTATCTCCCAACTACCGTCTTGATGTGTTGTCTGACCTCTCACTACCATCTTGATGTGTTGTGTCTGACTTCCAAAACCGTCCGATGTTTCGTCTTTGACTTCCAACTATCGTCTGTCTTATCTAGCCTAGGTTTGCGGTGATTGGTGGAGAGTGATTGTAGGTGGAGGAAAAATAGTTCTTG
>NW_017088360.1:0-348 GCF_001483705.2 Eufriesea mexicana
ACGTGACACAACATAACTCGCCGAGACCACTATTCCTGGCATACCAGGAGCCAAGCCGATGATACTAGAGCACGGTAGGGCGCAGGGTACCACCTAATAGCATACTATAGCACTAAAATCAAAGCAACCCTCTCCTAACCTAACCAAGCGTAAAATTACAAAACGTAACATAACTCAACGTAACTTGACGCGGACAATATTGCTGGCAACCCCATAGCCTGGCAGAACAGATTATTGGAGTGTAGGACGCAGAAATCTATAGGAACCCAGTGCATATCAGAAAATTCGGAGCTGCACAAGCTAACCCAAACAAACGGAGCGTAACCAAGCATAGACTAATTCAATCTA
>NW_017088361.1:0-348 GCF_001483705.2 Eufriesea mexicana
TGTGTTAGGCAAAGTTTGGTTGGATATAGCTATAGCTGTTGTTCTGTGCCCTGCTATTCGGAGCTCTTCTGCGATCTACTGTGCTCTAGCATGTCCTGCTTGGTACTGGGAAGTGTCCGCGATAGCGGTTTCGTGACGTTAGGTTGAATTAGGTTATGCTTTGCTTCGTTCCGATGGTTTGGGTTAGGCTCCCGTAGCTGTGACATTTCTGATACACACAGCGATTCTATGGATCTCAGCGTTCTGCTCTCCACTAATGTGTTCTGCTTGGCTGTGGGAAGGCATGCAATAGTGCTCGCGGCTCGTTGGGATTGGTTAGGTTACGTTTGGTTATGTTAAGGTTGGTTA
>NW_017088362.1:0-348 GCF_001483705.2 Eufriesea mexicana
AAAAACACACATATATATATATACAATGAAAAGAAATATATATAATAATGAAAAATAAAAATACATATATGTGTACATTTCTATTTAAATTTACTTGCATATATATGCGAGTGTGTGTATGTAATATTATGTCGTATATTATATACTTAAAGTTCCAAGTATTTACTAACTATTAAATATACGAATAATAAACAATAATATTGTTACATATATATACGCGTAAATTTAAATGGAAATATACACATATACATATTTTTATCTTCTCATTATTATATATTCAATAGTATATTCATTAGTATACATATATATATAATGGGATGAAATAAATATAATAATGAAAAATAAAAA
>NW_017088363.1:0-348 GCF_001483705.2 Eufriesea mexicana
CAAAACTACTGCCTCTCGATGAGCTAATAAACTGGAATAATGTTTACTCGAAATAACACTCGGGACATAGTAACACTTGAACATCAATTAATCAATGACCAAGATCCCAGGTATCACGTTGTAAATATTCGATTTCAAAATTGAGAGACAGACAACTATATTCACAACTCCAGATCCAGAAGAAGTCTCTCAAAAACAGCTCATAATTCATCATTTCCTCCAGTTTCCTACTTTGCATTCGTCAATAAACTATTGTTCGCTTTCAATCTCAAAACTCAATTCTACCAGTCACACAAGAACAGTCACCTAACAGTCATCTCGTGTCAATAAGCAAGATCCTACAAATTT
>NW_017088364.1:0-348 GCF_001483705.2 Eufriesea mexicana
CTATCAAGTTCAAACAGAGGAAATGAAATTTCATATGTAACAACCTATTGTTTAAAAATTGAAGAAGGTTTATAACAATGCATGCTGTGTTCGATGCTTTTAGGTTATAAACGGGTTTACTTATTTTTGTATAAGTATATTTATCGTTCTATCAAACGTTTTTAAGTCGTTCCACTACTGAAAAATTCGTTCTTCCACTATTTCAAAAAAGTTACGTATATTCTGTATATAGGGTGAATTACCTAATTAGACACGTTTAGATAGCTTTTAAATTATGCATGGTTGGAAAAATTTCTGGGGACAAGAATTGGATAATTTCAATAGGACCATGGTATATGCGTATATATT
>NW_017088365.1:0-347 GCF_001483705.2 Eufriesea mexicana
ATGGCAAGTGCAGGCATCTGCTTGCCAGAGAATAAGTATATTCAAAATTTATAAGCTGTCACATCTTGGCGATTAGATCGCCTAACGCCTTCAATCCAATGAAAAGTAGAACCATCTACTTGCCAGAGAATAGGTCTATTCAAATTCTATAACGTGTTGTAGCTTGGTGAATAGATCGCATAACGCCTTCAATCCAATGGCAAGTACACCCATCTACTTGTCAGAAAATAGGTCTATGCAAAATATATAACCTGTTATAGCTAGGTGAATAGATCGCTTAACATCTTCAATCCACTGGTAAGTGCAGGCATCTACATGCCAGAGAATAAGTCTATTCAAAATCTATA
>NW_017088366.1:0-348 GCF_001483705.2 Eufriesea mexicana
TATTTAAATAATAATCAAAATATTAAATTTTATAATGGAATATTTTATATCTATTCGATAAAAGGAATAATTTTTATTTTTTCATTACTGAGATTAATTGGTTTTCCTTTTTTAGTTGAATTTTACTCTAAAGATTTAATAATTGAAAATTTTTTAATTTCTAAAATAAATTTATTAAGAAATTTTTATTTATTAATTAGAATAACTTCAACTATTTCTTATTCATTTCGAATTATAACAATTGTATTAAATAATAATTTAAATTTAAATTTAATTTATAAAAAGGAAGATAATTTAATAAATTTTTGTATAATATTATTAATAATTATTAGGATTTTTATAAGTAAA
>NW_017088367.1:0-347 GCF_001483705.2 Eufriesea mexicana
ACGATATTAGTCGAAAATGTAAATAAAATTGAATATTCCAGCCAGATTCTACACCATTGCAATTGCTATAGTACGCCAATGGAATTCTTCCTCCTTACGCATGCAAGGGAGTTAACTCACCACGATATAGGTCGAAAATGTCAATAAAATTGAATTTTCCGGGCAGATTCTGTAGCATCGCAATGGCTATATCGCGCCAATGGAATCTTTCCTAATTATTTATGCCAGAGAGTTGGCTCACGAAGATATAAGTCGAAAATGTGAATAAAGTTGAATTTCCCAGGCAGATTCTATAGCATTGCAATTGCTATGGCACGCCAATAGAATCTTCCCTCCTTATTTATGAA
>NW_017088368.1:0-348 GCF_001483705.2 Eufriesea mexicana
ATATTTCCAAACATACATCCTTCCATACATCCATCCATCTGTACGTCGTTCCAACCATACATCTACATATTCACAAACTCATCCTCCCATACATTCATGCATCCAACCATCCATCCATCCGTCCATCCATACATCCGTCCATACAACCATTCATACATCCACGCATACAACCTTACATATGTGCATACATACATCCATACGTACCTCCATAAATACATCCATACATACATCCACACATACATCCATACATACATCCCAACGTAATTCCATAGATACATCCGAACATACATACATACATCCATACATCCATACAACCACAAATCCATATATTCATAGGTACAGGCATCC
>NW_017088369.1:0-348 GCF_001483705.2 Eufriesea mexicana
AAATCAACCAAACGTGCCGAGACCACTACTGGTGGCCACCACAGGGCCAAGCAGAATATACTAGAGCACATTTGAGCTCAGAAGTCAACCACATTGCAGTGCACAGCACAAAAGTTAAAGTTGTCCGAACATTACTTTACCCAACCTAACCAGACCGATCGTAGCATAGCTCAACATAGCGTGCGGAGACCACAGAAGCTGGCGTCACCTGAGCCAAGCAGATGATACTAGAGTAGAGTAGACCGCATAAATCCGCCGCATTGCAGTGTACTGCACAAAAGTCATGGCTGTCCTCTCCTAACCTAAGAAATCGTAACATAGCGAAAGGTAACGTATCTCACCTAACGT
>NW_017088370.1:0-348 GCF_001483705.2 Eufriesea mexicana
TGTCAAAATTTCACTGACACTCTTCCTATGATCACAGACAGTGAGTGTTATTGACCGAAGACTGTGACAAAGATCATCGATGGACTGTAGAAAGACCAAGTGATAGAAAATAATAACAGCATTGGCGTAGTCTTTCAATCGAAGTGTTAGCTAATAGAAAACAAAAAACTAATATTTCAAGTTAAAGACCCACGAAACGACTACTATGCTTCCACGAGAAGAAGGCACAACGTATTTACATCCTAACTCCTGTAAAAATTTCACTGACACTCTTCCTATGATCATAGACAGTGAGTGTTATTGACCGAAGACTATGACAAAGATCATCGATGGATTGTAGAAAGACCA
>NW_017088371.1:0-347 GCF_001483705.2 Eufriesea mexicana
AGTTAGCTCACCACGATATTAGCAGATAATGTCAATAAAACTGTATTTTCCAGCCACAATCTGAATCATTGCAATGACTATAGCACTCAAAAGGCATCTTTCCTCCTTTCTTACGAAAGGAAGTTAGCCCACCACGGTGTTAGTCGAAATTGTCAACAAAATTGTATTTTCCAGTCACAATCTATATCATTGCGATGGCTATAGCACTCAAAACGCATCTTTCCTCCTTACTTAAACCAGGAAGTTAGCTCACCACGATATTAGTCGAAAATGTGATCAAAATTGTTTTTTCCAGCCACATTCTATATCATTGCAATGGGTATAGCACTCAAAAAGCATCTTTCCTC
>NW_017088372.1:0-348 GCF_001483705.2 Eufriesea mexicana
CTACGAGCCTCCATTATGCTCCGCTAGGCTACTTGGAGGCCAGCTATAGTGGTCACGGCAGGTGAGGTTGTGTTAGATTTCGTTTGGTAGGGTAAGGTTACTTTAGCTATGTCTGGATAGCTTTGACTTTTGTGCTCAACACTGCTATTCTATGGACCTCAGTGTTCTCCTGTGCTTTATCATATTCTGCTTGTTTCTGAGGACGCCAGCAATAGTGGCCACGACACATTAGTTTTTGTTATGTTACGTTTGGTTAGGAAACGTTGGGTTATATTTGGTCAGCAAATCATTGACTTTTGTGCCGTACACTGCTATTCGTTGCATTCCTACGCACCACATTGCTCTATT
>NW_017088373.1:0-348 GCF_001483705.2 Eufriesea mexicana
CATTTAAAATATAGTATACTATTCAGTAGTATAATATAGCATCCTATACAATAATAAAATATATTATACTATATAGTGGTATAATATAGCATTTCGTACAGTAGTAAAATGTAGCATACTATATAGTAGCATAATAGAGCATACTATACAGTAGTGTAATATATCATCCTATACATTATTAAAATATAGCATACTATATAGTAGCACAATATAGCATACTACACAGTAGTACAATATAGCATCCTATACAGCATTAAAATATAGTATACTATATAGTGGTATAATATAGCATTCCGTACAGTAGTCAAATGTAGCATACTGTATAATAGTATAATATAGCATACTATA
>NW_017088374.1:0-348 GCF_001483705.2 Eufriesea mexicana
TTCGGGTGTGATTTCCCGACGCGCCGGGAGGGAACTGCGGTTGCGTTGCCGGGGCGTCCTGGCAATTGCGTCGCCGCGAAGTCTAGGGCGCACATAAGTGCGAAGGGCTGGTCATCGTGGGGGTTTTAGTGGGTAAGGGTCCCACGTAACCCCGCTCCCTCCCCTAAGTCGCCTGTTACCTTTGGAAGGTTTCCCCTGCGTGAAAAAAAGATTATATCAGAACATCTTCGACTCTTGTGCTATCCACTGGAATGCAGTGGTTTATTGCGCACCACTGTTCTCTTGTACAATATGCTCTTCTTCGTGGACGCCAGCAACAGTGGTCTCGCCATGTTAGGTTGAATTAAG
>NW_017088375.1:0-348 GCF_001483705.2 Eufriesea mexicana
AGCCATAGCATTGCAATAGAATCTGACTGAAAAGTTCATTTCTACTGACATTTCCTACTAATGCCGCGATGAGCAAGATATTCTACATAAATAAGGATGAAAGGTCCTATTCTTTTGCTACAGCCATTGCATTGCAATATAATCTGTCTGAGAAGACCGATTTTATTGACATTTGCGTCCAATATTGTGGTGGGCAAGCCTTTCTGCGTAAATAAGAAGGAAACTCCTATTGGATTGCAATAACCATTGCATTGCAATTGAATCTGACGGAAAAGTTCAATTCTGTTAACAATTTCGACAAATATTGAGGTGAGCAGGCTTTTCTGCGTAAATATCGTGGTAAGATTG
>NW_017088376.1:0-347 GCF_001483705.2 Eufriesea mexicana
CAATGGCAAATACAGCCATCTACTTGCCAGAGAATAGTTCTATTCTTAATTTATAATCTGTTAAAGCTTATTGAATACATCGCCCAACGACTTCAATCCAATGGCAAGTACAGACACATACTTGCCAGAAAATACGTCTATTCAAAGTATATAACCTGTTGTAGTTCGGTGAGTAGAACGAATAACGCCTTCAATCCAATCGCATGTACAACCATCTACTTTCAAGATAATAGGTCTATTCAAAGTCTATAATATGGTATAGCTTGGAGAATAGGTCGCCTATTGTCATCAACCAATGGCAAGTACAGCCATCTACTTGCCAGAGAATTGGTCTATTCAAAATCTAT
>NW_017088377.1:0-347 GCF_001483705.2 Eufriesea mexicana
AGATTCTATAGTACAGAAATGGCTATAGAGTGCCCATAGAGTCTTTCCTGCTTATTTATGCAAGAAAATTACATCAGCAAGATATTAGTCGAGTATGTAAATAAAATTGAATTTTCCAGTCAGATTCTATAGCACTGCAACTGCTATAACATGTCAATAGAATCTTTCCTCCTTATTTATGCAACAAAAGTAGCTCACCACTTTAAGAGTCGAAAATGTCCATAAAATTGAATTTTCCAGACAGATTCTATTGCATTGCGTAGGCTATAGCAGGCCAATAGAGACTTTCCTCCTTATTTATGCAACAAAATTAGCCCACCACGATATTAGTCGAAAATGTGAATATA
>NW_017088378.1:0-348 GCF_001483705.2 Eufriesea mexicana
CTGCGCCCTACAGTGCTCTAATAATTTCAGCTTCGCTATGGGAAGGCCAGCAATAGAGGTCCCGGCTCGTTACGTATAGTCACTTTACGTTCGCTTAGGTTGGGTTAGGCTAAGTTTAATTAGGATGGCTCTATCTTCTGTGCTGTACACTGCCATTCGGTGAATTTCTGCGCTCGACTGAGCTCTAGTATATCCTGATTGGCTCTGGGCAGTGCAGCAATAGCTGCCTCCTCACGTTAGGTTGAGTTAGGCTCTGTTTCGATAGGTTAGGTTACTTAGTGTTAGGTTAGGATAGCTTCGACCTTTCTGCTACACACTGCTAATGTATGGACCGCTACGCTCTTCTGC
>NW_017088379.1:0-348 GCF_001483705.2 Eufriesea mexicana
AATAGACTTATTCTCTGGCAAGTATATGGCTGTACTTTCCATTGGATTGAAGGCGTTGGGCGACCTAATCACCAAGCTATAACAAATTATATATTTTCAGTAGACATACTTTGGCAACTAGAAGGCTGTACTTTTCATTGGATTGAAGGCGCTAGGCGATCTAATCGCCAAGCTGTGACAGCTTACAGATTTTGAATAGAACTATTCTCTGGCAAGTGGATGCCTGCAACTTCCATTGGATTCAAGGCGTTAAGCGATCTATTAACCAAGCTATAACAGACTATAGGTTTTGTGTAGACATATTCTCTGGCAAGTGGATGGCTATACTGGCGATTGGATTGTAGGCGT
>NW_017088380.1:0-348 GCF_001483705.2 Eufriesea mexicana
ATAAAATAATAGCAATAATAATAGTAATAATAATAAAATAATAGCAATAATAACAAAATTAATAATAATAAAATAATAGCAATAATAATAATAGTAATAATAATAATAATAAAATAATAGTAATAAGTGCTATGTGCTTCTTCTCCCTTCCCGGGGTTCTCCAGCAGTTGAACGGGACACTGCTAGGTCCAGCTTGGCTTTTAACTTATGTTGTTGAGAAAATCTCTAGGGATGTTGCATGTATG
Source organism: Eufriesea mexicana (assembly GCF_001483705.2). Lineage (NCBI taxonomy): Eukaryota > Metazoa > Arthropoda > Insecta > Hymenoptera > Apidae > Eufriesea > Eufriesea mexicana. Next base: position 246 of record NW_017088380.1, read on the forward strand.
TAGTATCGTTGCTTTCTGTATTTCATGGCGAATGTGTTTCGGTATTTTCAATTGCGTTAGGTGTTTTTTGAGTGTGTATGGTGTTATTCCTGTTGCTGATATT
>NW_017088381.1:0-348 GCF_001483705.2 Eufriesea mexicana
TGCGTTCTAATATTCTCTGATTGGCTCTTGGGAGACCAGCAATATTGGCCTCGGCGAGTATGGATTATTTGGGCTACGTTTGCACATGACAAGTTTGGTTACGTTAGTACAGAATATCTTTGACTTCCGAGCCTTTCGATGACATTCCGTGGATTTCTGCGCCATACTGCCCCCTAATATGTTCTGCTTGGCTCTGGGGTGGACTGCAACAGAGGTCCCGTCGTGTCAGTTTTAGTTAGGCTTCGTATGGATGTGTTACGTTCGGCTAGGTTAGGATGGGCTACTTTGGCTCTTGTGGTATACGCTGCCATTCGATGGATTTCTGCGCCCTAATGTCCTCTAATATGC
>NW_017088382.1:0-348 GCF_001483705.2 Eufriesea mexicana
TACTGCGCTCTAGTGTGTTCTGCTTTTCGCTAGAGAGACCGGAAACAGTGGTCTCTTCCCTTTAAGTTTAGTTAGTCCACGTTCGTCTAGGTTAGAATAGGTCACGCTATGTTAGGATACATTTGGCTTTTGTGCTTTACGCTGCTGTTTTGTGGCTATATACTCTTTACTGCGCTCTAGTATATTTCACTCGGCTCTGGGGATCCCAGGAATATGGTCTCGGCACGTTAGACTAAGATACGATACGTGGGTTTATATTACGTTTCAATAGGTTAGGATAGAATAGCTTCGACTCTTGTGCTGCGCACTGCTATTCGGTGACCTTCTGCGCTCTACATTGCCCTACTA
>NW_017088383.1:0-348 GCF_001483705.2 Eufriesea mexicana
CCACTTGCGAACACTCGTGAGTGAATGCTGATAACAACATTAGAATTGTCGGAGTTAGTGTTAACATATAAGCGCGGCAACACGGTAACACGTAAACATGTAAAGCACAACTGCAAGTCAGCACGTCAACACTAAACACGTCAACACGAGAAACAGTACATACTAAAACAGTTCAACACTAGAAACACGCCAACACTAAAAGCACGTCAACACTAGAAACACAACACTAAAAACACGCCAGCATCAACATCAACATCAACATCAACGCCATCATCAACATCAACGCCAACATCAACACCTCACATCAATGCAATTACATCAGGAACTCAACACCTCAATATCAATGCA
>NW_017088384.1:0-348 GCF_001483705.2 Eufriesea mexicana
ATTCTTCAATTACTATCCCATAAAATATATACCTATTGAACGGTATCAAAGAATTTTTTCCTGATAATTAACGTTGGAATTAGTTAATATTGATGTCCTGTATGAATAGGAATTTTAAATTATATTTAAAGATCGCAGCGAATAAAATTTATATTTAAACTCGTTGAATAAAATAATTGCTGTATTAAAATTACTAAAATTATTGGAAGCAACATTTTGTTAAAATCGAGGAAGAAAACTCTTCAGAAATTATCTCGTTGCAATATATATCTCGAATTTTAACAAATGGGTCACTCCAAAAAATTCTTCAATTACTATCCCATAAAATATATACCTATTGAACGGTAT
>NW_017088385.1:0-347 GCF_001483705.2 Eufriesea mexicana
AATGGCTATAGCACTCAAAAAGCATCTTTCCTCCTTACTTATGCAAGGAAGTTACATCACCACCATATTAGTCGAAAATGTCAATAAAATTGAACTTTCCTTCCAGATTCAATAGCATTGCAACACCTATAGCACGCCAAGAGAATCTTTCCTCGTTATTTATGCAAGCAAATTAACTCACCACAATATTAGTCGAAAATGTCATCAAAATTGTACTTTCCAGCCAGATTCTACTGAATAGCAATCGCTATAGCACGCCAAAAGGATCTTTCCTCCTTACCTGTGCGAGGAAGTCAGCTCGCCACGATATCAGTCGAAAATGACAGTAAAATTGAATTTTCCAGCAA
>NW_017088386.1:0-348 GCF_001483705.2 Eufriesea mexicana
GAACAATAAGTTGCAAAGAAAACGAAAATGCAAAAGTAGAACAAATGAAGAGCAAGAATAGGTGTAAGGGTAAGAAAAATCATCGGTAAGACCAGGAAAAGTGTATCAAAAGCTATTGAAATAACTTAACACTGTAATTTCGAGTACGACTACATATTTCATTTGTTTATCGACATGTTCACTATCCCATGACGCTCTTACCACACTTTCTTCGTTTCTTCACTCCGAGATTGAACTATCTACGATAGAAATACACGAAACAATCCTTATCTTGCACCCTCATTAGACTTAGTAAATGCAAAATTTCACGTAAATCATGTAAAACCAACGCACACATACATACCTATA
>NW_017088387.1:0-348 GCF_001483705.2 Eufriesea mexicana
AGAATGTCTCAACGCAACGTGCCGCGACCACTATTGCCGGCCTCAAGGGCCGAGCAGATGAGAATAGAGCACAGTGGAGCGCAGGAGTACACCGAATAACTGAGTATACCACGAAAGTCAAAGCTATCCTTTCCTAACCATGCCTAATCTAACCTAACCGAACGTACGGTAACTAAACCTAATGTGCCGCGACCACTATTGACCGCCTCCGCATAGACACGCAGAATATGACAGAGCACAGTAGAGCACAGAAGTCTCTTGGATATCAGAGTTGAGCGCATACGCCAAAGCTATCCTAACCTCACCCAACCAGACCTAACACAACCAAACGTAACCAATACCAAACTA
>NW_017088388.1:0-348 GCF_001483705.2 Eufriesea mexicana
ACCTATAATCACCTATAGTCATCCAGAGTTACTCAAAGTCATCCAAAGAAACCCAGAGTCACCTAGAGTCACCTAGAGTCACCCAGAGTCACCCAGAGTCATCCAAAGTCTCTCAGAGGCCACCTAGAGTCACCGATATTCATCCAAAATCGCCCAGAGTCACCCAGAATCTCTCAGAGGCCACCTAGAGTCACCGAAATTCATCCAAAGTCACCTAGCGTCACCCAGAGTCACTCAAAGGCACTCAGAGGCTACCTAGAGTCACCCAAAGTCACCCAAAGTCACCCAAAGTCGCCTAAAATCACCCAGAGTCACTTAGAGTCCAGGCAGAGTTCACCCAGAGTCAGC
>NW_017088389.1:0-348 GCF_001483705.2 Eufriesea mexicana
CACAGTACGGCGCAGAAGTACACTTAATAGGAGACTATAGCACTAAAGTCAAAGATACCTCCACAAGCTAACCAATTATAACTTAACCAAAAGTAACATAACTCATCCTAACGTGCCCCGAACACTATTGATGGCCTCACCAGGGACAAGCATAACACTTTAGCGGAGAGTACGACGCAGACATCCATAGAGTCGCAGTGTATATCAGAAAAGTCACAGCTACCCAAACCTAACCCAAACGAACAGAACATGCGCAAGCATAACCAAACTCAGTCTAACGTCCCGAAACCGCTATTGCTGCCCTTCCGAGGGCCCAGCAGAGCACACTAGAGCAGAGTAGATCGCAGA
>NW_017088390.1:0-348 GCF_001483705.2 Eufriesea mexicana
CCTGTCTTGACCTAACATAACCGAACGTAGAACAACTTAACCTAACGAGCCGGGTTCACTACTGCCGGCCTCCCCATAGCCACGCAGTATACACTACAGCATAGTAGAGCGTAGAAATCCAACGGATAACGGTGTACAACACAAAAGTCGAAGCTACCCTCTACTAACCTAAACATATGGCAAAATAGGCAAACGTTGCTTAATAAAACTTGTCGTGCCAGGACTACTATTGCTGGCCACCCCGGAGTCAAGCAGCGTATAGTAGAGCACAGTGGTCCGCAGGATGCCACCGAAATGCAGTGTACACCACGAAATTCAAAGATATCCAAACCTAACCCAGACTAAGAT
>NW_017088391.1:0-348 GCF_001483705.2 Eufriesea mexicana
GTAGTAATGAATGTATTGATGTATTCATTGATGCATGCAACAGTGAATGGATGAATGTATGGATGTACGAATGAATGTATGTATATATGTATGAATGTATGGATCGATGGATGAATGGATGCGTGCTTGTATGGATGGATCGATGCATGGTTCGATGCATGTATGGATGGGTGGATGTATGGATGGATGGATGTATGGAAAGATGGATATATGAATGGATGTATGTATGGTTGAATGGTGGTATGGAGGGATGGATGTATTGAAGTATTGTGGTGTGGATGGACTGATGGACGGATGGACGGATGTATGGGTGAATGAATGGATGGTTGTATGGATGTATGGATGTAC
>NW_017088392.1:0-348 GCF_001483705.2 Eufriesea mexicana
TTTATGCACACTGCGTTGCTCTACTGTACTCAGTTCGGCTGCTGGGAAACCAGTAATAATTGTCTTGGCTGTCAGGATTTGTTAGTCTACGTTTGGTGAGGGTACGTTATTCTGTGTCAGGTTAGGATAGCTTCGAATTTCGGGGTATAGACTGTTTTTCGGTGGATTTCTGCACCCTACTTTCCTCTAATACTTTCTGATTTTCGGGGGGGGGGGGCAATAGACGTAGCGGCGCATATGGTTGAATTTTGTTACTTTTGGCAATGTTACGATTGTCCTGGTTGGGACAGGATAGCTATGACCATTACGCTATACACTGCTATACGGTGGATTTCTCTGCTCTACTGC
>NW_017088393.1:0-348 GCF_001483705.2 Eufriesea mexicana
ATATGTATGTATGTAAGGATGGATGGATGTATGCATTGATCTATGTATGGATGTATGGGTGGATGGATGGATTGGTGGATGGATGTACCGATGGATCGATGTATGTATCGATGGACGTTTGAATGTATGTATGTATGGATGTATGGCTGTGTGGGTGTATGGATGTATGAACATATGAATGGATGGATGTATGGATGGGTGGACGTATGAGTGGATGTACGTGCGGATGGATGGATGGATGGACGTATGGATCTATGTATGGATGTATGGGTGTATGTATGGATTTATGTATGGTTGTATGTACGGTTGTATGTATGGATGTATGTGTGGGTGTATTTATGGATGTAT
>NW_017088394.1:0-348 GCF_001483705.2 Eufriesea mexicana
TTATGTTATAAGTTCAAAATTTATAATATGAAATTTATGTTGAAATTTAGTTATTACAGAATTATATTCCTTTTTTCTCGATATAAATTTTTTTATAATATTATTAATTAGTTTTTTAATATAAAATAATTAATATTTTAAAATATATATTTAAATTTGCAATTTAATGTTTTTGAAAATAAGCTGTTTTTATATTTAAGTATTATGTCTGATAAAAGAAATAAATTGTAAATTTATTATTAAAAATTTAAAAGTTTTTTACTGCTAATTTTTAATAATTTTAAGTTAATAAAGCCATTAATTTTCAAAATTAAAAATAATTTCCAATATTTAAATTTTATTTTTTAA
>NW_017088395.1:0-348 GCF_001483705.2 Eufriesea mexicana
AGTTTGGGACAGGTTGGGTTACGATACTTACGGCCTTCGTGCTATTCACTTCGATTAGGTGCATTTCTGCGCTCTACTGCGCCCTAGTTCATTCCGCTTGCCTCTCTGGATGTCAGGAATGGTGGCCTGGTCATGTTAGGATCAGTTAGGCTTCTTTTGCATATGATACATTTGGCTGGAGTAGGACGGGCTACTTTGGCTTCGTTGCCATTCGTTGCTATTCGGTGGAATTCTGCGCTCTAGTGTGCTCCAATATGCTCTGATTTGCCCTGGGGAGGTCATAAATATTGGTCTTGTCACTTCATGCTTAGACACACTGCGTTAGAATATCTTGGGTAAGGTCAGGTT
>NW_017088396.1:0-348 GCF_001483705.2 Eufriesea mexicana
GTGTCCAAGCCATCGTAACCAAACGCAGCTTAACCTAACATAACCGAACGAAACCTAACACAATCTATCGTACCGTGACCACTATTTCTGTCCTACCGAGATCCCACCGGTGTATAGTACAGCAAGGTGTAGCGAAGAATTCCACCGAATAACTGTGTCTAACACGAATGGCAAGGCTATCCAATCCTAACCTAGGCTAACATAACCTGACCAAACATAGCATGACACAACCTAACGTGCCGTGAACACAATTACTGGCCTCTCCTGTGTCTTCAATAGTATAGTAGAGCTATGTAGATCGTACAATTCCCCCGAACGGCAGCGTATAGCACACAAGTCAAATCTATC
>NW_017088397.1:0-348 GCF_001483705.2 Eufriesea mexicana
AACTTTCCCAAGCCTACACACGTGTTCTCCTGATAGACAGTAGACGAGATAGACCCTAAATCAAAGAATCTATCAACCTGGAGACTTGGGAAAAGCATAGATCCATCTTGCCCACTGATCCATAAGTTGAGAACAGTGCATTTCCGAACCTACACACGTGTTCTCCTAATAGACACAGTACTCTAGACAGACAATAGACGTGACAAGACCCCAAATCCTCGGACCCAGCTTGAAAAATAACCCACAAGTTAATAACAATTTTCCAAGCCTACACACGTGTTCTCCTGATAGACAATAGACGAGACAGACCCTAAATCAAAGAATCTATCAACTTTGACACTTGGTAAA
>NW_017088398.1:0-347 GCF_001483705.2 Eufriesea mexicana
GATAACTTTCCTGCATAAACATGGAAGAAAGATTGTATTGGCGAGCTATAACCAATGCAATGCCATAGAATCTGGTTGGAAAATTTAATTTTATTGACATTTTCGGCTAATATCGCGGTGAGTTACCTTTCTCGCATAATACGAAGGAAAGCTTCTATTGTCGTGCTATAGGCTTCGCGATGCTATGGAATCTGGCTAGAAAATTCAATTATATTGACTTTTACGACAAATATCCTGGTGACCTATCTTACTTGCATAAGTAAGGAGGAATGATTCTATTGGCATGCAGTAGACATTGCAATGCAATAGAATCTTCCTGGAAAATTCAATTTTATTGACATTTTCGA
>NW_017088399.1:0-348 GCF_001483705.2 Eufriesea mexicana
GTTAAGTTCGGTGGGGTTGAAACGATCATTTTGGATTTCTATTCTCCTTCTCGCGATCGCTAGCATTCCAACGTTGCTAATTTTCGCGTGGAAATTCGTCGATCGTCTATTAAGTTCGGAAGTGTTGAAACGGATCGTTTCAGATTTTTACTTTCGTCCTCGCGATCGCTACCATTCCGACATTACTAATCTTCGCGTGGAAATTTATCTATCGTTTGCTAAATTCGGAGGGGTTGAAACGGATCGTTTTGGATTTTTACTTTCGTCCTCGCGATCGCTACCATTCCGACGTTGCTAATTTTTGCGTGGAAATTCGTCGATCGTCTGTTAAGTTCGGAGGGGTTGAAA
>NW_017088400.1:0-349 GCF_001483705.2 Eufriesea mexicana
CTATTACTGACCTGCCCAGAGTGAAGCATAATATACTAGAGCACAGGAGAGCGCCGAAATCCGGCGCACTCTAGTGGAAAGCACAAATGTCAGACATACCCTCACCCAACCGGACAAAACCTAACCTAGCCGAGCGTAGCATATAACAACCTAACGTGCAGAAAGCACAACTGATGGCATCAACAGCCGAAAGTGGTTTGTATTAGTGCAAAGTAAAGCGAAGAAATCCACCGAATAGCAGTGCACACCACAAAAGTTAATGCCATCATTTCCCAACCTAACAAACCGCAACATAGCCAAATGTAAAATGACACAAAATCACGTACCGCGGACACTACGGCTGGGCTCC
>NW_017088401.1:0-348 GCF_001483705.2 Eufriesea mexicana
TATTAGTTGAAAATGAAAATAAAATTTAATTTTCCAGTCAGGTTCTATAACATTGCAAGGGCTATGCCATGCCAATAGAATCTATCTCCATTATTTATGCAACAAAATTAGCTCACCACGATATTCGTTGAAAATGTCAATAAAATTTTATTTTCCAGTCAGGTTCTATAGCTTTGCAACGGCTATACCTTGCTAATAGAATCTTTCCTCCTTAATTATGCAACAAAAGTAGCTCACCACGATATCAGTGGGAAATGTCAATAAAAATGAATTTTCCAGTCAGAATCTATAGCATTGCAATGGATATAGCATACCAATAGAATCTTACCTCCTTATTTATGCAACAAA
>NW_017088402.1:0-349 GCF_001483705.2 Eufriesea mexicana
CGCGAAAACTACGAAGCGGGGTTAGGGTCGGAACGGCTAAGGGCGGCGATGACGCGCGCGTGCGCCGTCGCCATGCCATGGGTGAGGGAGCCACCTTCGAGGGGTGAAGTGCACTGGTGGTCGGGCGAAATCGCACAGCTCCGGGAGCTCTGTGTGCTCGCCCGGCGCCAGTACACCCGGGCGTGTCGTCAACGACGCGCGGTGTTCGTCGAGCAGATCGCGCGCCTCTATCGCGGGTACCGGTCCGCGGTCGGCGATCTCCAGAGGGAGATACGCAGAGCCAAATCTCGGCAATGGGACGAACTCCTCGCGACGCTCGAAAGCAATCCGTGGGCACGCCCCTATAAAT
>NW_017088403.1:0-348 GCF_001483705.2 Eufriesea mexicana
TTCAATTTTATTGACATTGTCGTCAAATGTCGGGGTGAGCTAACTTTTTTGCATAAATATGAGGCAAAGATTCTATTGGCGTGCTATTGCCATTGCAACGCTATAGAATCATGCTGAAAAACTAAATTTTCTTGACATTTACGACTAATATCCTGGTGAGCTAACTTTTTTGCCTAAATAAGGAAGGAAGAAACTACTGCGTCCTATAGCCATTGCAATGCTAAAGAATCTGGCCTGAAAATCAAATTATATTAACATTTTCTCCCAATATCGTGGTGTGCTAACTTTCTTGCATAAATATGGAGGAAAAATTCCGTTGCCTTGCTATGGCCGTTGCAGTGTTATAGT
>NW_017088404.1:0-349 GCF_001483705.2 Eufriesea mexicana
TTCCTTGCTCTGGAGAGGCCAGGAGCTGTGGTGGCGACACGCTATGTTGAGAAACGGTACGTTGGGTTAGGTTTGGTTTGGTAAGGTTTCGTTATGTTATCTCCGATACTTGTCCGATAAACTGCAATTCGGTGAATTTCTGCGCTCTACATACTCTACTATTCTCTACTCAACTCTGTGGAGGCGAGCAATAGTAGCCGTGGCACGTTGGTTCGAGTTATGTTACGATTGGTTAGGTCATGTGAGGCAATATTTGGCAAGGTCAGCTTTGACTTTCGTGCTGTAAACTGTTTTTCGGCGGATTTCAGTGATCTGCAGTGCTCTCCTATTTTCTGCTCGGCTCCGGGGA
>NW_017088405.1:0-348 GCF_001483705.2 Eufriesea mexicana
TGTCATTTTTGACTAATACCGTGTTGAGCTAGCTTCCTTGCATACGTAAGGAGGAAAAATCCTGTTGGGGTGCTATAGCCACCGCAATGCAGAAGGTTCTGTCTGGAACATTTAATATTCCTGACATTTTCTGCTAATATCGAGGTGAGTTAACTTTCTCGCAAAAATAGGGAGGATAGGGACTAATGGCGTGCTGTAGTCATAGCAATGCAATAGGATCTTCCAGGAACATTCAATTTCATTGACATTTTCGACTGATATCGTGGTGAGCCAGCCTCCTTGCAGAAGTATTGAGGAAAGATCCTTTTAGAGTGCTATAGCGATGGCAATGTCGTTGAATCTGGCTGG
>NW_017088406.1:0-349 GCF_001483705.2 Eufriesea mexicana
ACCTCCTGTTATTTTATGTTATCCTAATACAAATTCGTAAAATTGGCCGAAAATTTTACGCCACACAAGAGTAGTATTGTTCACAGAATTCTTAGAAATGACGTCATTTATTGGAATCGGTCAGCGAACGACCTCCTCTCGTGTTATGTTATCCTGATACAAAATCGCGAAATTGGCCACAAATTTTACGGCAAGGCTTCAAAAGTATTGGCCGAGAATTCTTGGAAATGACGTCATTTCTTGCAACTGACTCTACGAGCGGCCTCCTTTCATGTTATGTTATCCTAATACAAAATCACGAAATTGGACAGAAATTTTTCTTCGGAACCGCAAAAGTATTGTCCACCGA
>NW_017088407.1:0-349 GCF_001483705.2 Eufriesea mexicana
TAATGGTATTGATTGCTATTTCATATTTAATAGCATTAAGTGATACTTCATAAAGCTGTGTTTACACTATATGCATGATTATGTGTATGACTATATTCTACATAAATATTTTTCTTGGAAACATGAAGAGCGAACATAAAATTTTTAAATTTGGTTGCAATATATTTGTAAACTTGTATATGATTATCAGAAGATATTACATTTACAACATTTAAAAGTATATTTCAACAATTTCTGAAAAACATTTGAAATTTAAAGCAAGATATTGATATTAAAATTGATTTTCTTATTGAAAATTAATCTGATATACAGCTGGCAGAACTAATGATAATATAAGAAATATGGGAAC
>NW_017088408.1:0-349 GCF_001483705.2 Eufriesea mexicana
AAAGACAGTGATTATTATTCATAAATACTAAACGCTACACTACACTACACTACACTACACTACACTACACTACACTACACTACACTACACTATACACTAAACACTAAACACTAAACACTAAACACTAAACACTAAACACTAAACACTACACTACACAATACACTAAACACTAAACACTACATTACACTATACACTAAATACTAAACACTAAACACTAAACACTACACTACACTACACGACACTACACTAAACACTAAACACTACATTACACTACACTACACTACACTACACTAAACGCTACACTACACTATACGTTAGACTTGTGTTATAACTTTTCTCATTTTAATTG
>NW_017088409.1:0-349 GCF_001483705.2 Eufriesea mexicana
ACATCCGACAGAAAGCATCGCTCCACCTAAAATTGATCAAACGTCTATTCTCCGAATTCTAATTAACAATAACAATAATAATAATAATAATAATAATTAATGTGAAACTGAAATTAACAATAATAACAACAACAACAACAATAATAATAATAATGAAAAAGAGAAATAATATCGAATTTATACTATCGTTATCAACCCCCGACAGGTAGGAACGCATCACCCGAAATTCGTCAAACGTCTATTCCACGAATTCTAAATCTGTAATTAATAACAATAATAATAATAATAAAAATAATAATAATAATAAAGAAGAGAAATAACATGGAATTCATACTATTGTTACCAGCAC
>NW_017088410.1:0-349 GCF_001483705.2 Eufriesea mexicana
AAGCTATCCTAACCAGACATTACCCAACCTAGCCAAGCCAAACGTAACATAACCGAACCTAACTTGCGGAGTCCTCTATTGCTGGATCCCCAGAGCAATGCAGAACATGTGGGAGCACAGCAGAGCCCAGAAATTGACCGTATAGCATTGTGTAGCACAAAAGTCGTAGCTATACTACCGAACCTTAAGAAATATAACGTAAGCAAGCGTAAAATGTCTCATCCGAACGTGCCGAGACCACCATTACTGCCCTCCATGTATCCAGTCGAAATATGCTAGAGCACAGTAAATCGCAGTGATACACCGCATTGCAGTGTATACCACAGAAGTTGTAGATATCCTAACCAAA
>NW_017088411.1:0-349 GCF_001483705.2 Eufriesea mexicana
TTAGTCGAAAAAGTCTATAAAATTGAACTTTCCAACCAGATTCGATAGCATTGCAAAGACTGTCGAACGCCAACAGAATCTTTCCACCTTGTTTATGCAAAAAAGATAGCTCAACACGATATTAGTAGAAACTGTCAATAAAATTTAACTTTCCAGCCAGATTCTATTGCATTGGAAAGACTATAGCACGCCAAGAGATTCTTTCCTCCTTATTTATGTAAGAAAGATAGCTCACCGCGGTATTAGTAGAAACTGTCAATAAAATTGAACTTTCCAGCCAGATTCAACAGCATTGCAATGGCTACAGCACTCCAAACAGATTTTTCCTCCTTTCTTAAGCAAGGAAGTC
>NW_017088412.1:0-349 GCF_001483705.2 Eufriesea mexicana
TCTAACTCGATATAACGGGCCGAGATCACCATTGCTGGCCTCCACTGAGTCCAGTAGAGTATAGCAGGGCCAAGTGGCGAGCAGATGTCCACCGAGTAGCAGTGTATAGCTCAAAAGTCAAAGCTGCCCTCTCCTAACACAGCCCAATTTTACATAACAGTACGTAGCAAAGCTCAACCCAGCGAGACGTGACAGCCATTTCTGCCGCCCCCGGAGGCAAGCAGAGTGTTATATTTCACAGTAGGGCGCACAAGTCCAAAGAATAGCAGTGTGTAGCACCAGAGTCGAAGCTATCCCAACCTAACCCAACATAACCTAACCTAGCCGAACGCAATCGAACTCATACTGA
>NW_017088413.1:0-349 GCF_001483705.2 Eufriesea mexicana
TTGGTTACGATGGAGCGCAGAAATCCACCGCATAGCCGTGTATAGTACAGAAGTCCAAGTTATCCGATCCTTACCAAACCAAACGTAACGTAACCGAACGTAACCTGACTCACCTAACTCGACGGGACCTCCGTTGCTGGACTCTCCAGAGCCAAGCAGAACATATAAGGAGAGAGGAGAGCATAGAAATCCATGGAATAGCAGTGTATAGCACAAATCTCGAAGCTACCCTATCCTAAGCTAACCAAACGTAACATGAACGAACGTAAACCAACACAAGCTAACGTGCCGATGACACCATTGCTGGCCCCCTCAGAGCCAAGCAGAACATACTAGAGCACAGTAGAGC
>NW_017088414.1:0-349 GCF_001483705.2 Eufriesea mexicana
AGGGCAGAAATCCATATAATCTCTGTGTATATCAGAGAAGTCAAAGCTACCCAAGCCGAACTCGAACCAACGGAACATTGCCAAACATAGCCTGACTCAACATAACGTGCCGCGACCGCTATTGTTGCCCTCCCCAGAGCCAAGCAGGACATTCTAGAGCACAGTAGGGCGCAGAAATCCATACAGTAGCAGTGTACAGCACAAAAGTTGAAGCGATCCTAACTTAACTTGGCTTAACCGTACCTAGCCAAACGTAACCTGATTCAACATAACATGACGAGACCCTTATTGCTGGCCTTATAAGAGCGAAGCTGAATACAATGATTCACTGTAGGGAGCAGAAGTCCAT
>NW_017088415.1:0-349 GCF_001483705.2 Eufriesea mexicana
TCTTCGTTATATATGAAAAATCTTATTTTCGCGTCAAAATGTCTTCCCTATTTGTCAGTTGAATGTCCGGAGCAATATTCTGTTGTTAGCGTGGACTGAACCGGAGATCGTCCTTTCAGTCGGTCCGAATCGTCACGACTGCTGTTCGTCCCCTTCGGCCGTTTGGAAGAGATACGACTGGGACCGTCCCTTTCGGTCGGTCCGAAGCGACGCGACTGGAGATCTTTTCTTAGTACCTCGATAAATAACGGTATGACATACACATATTTTTTCACTTTTCTACATGGTTTCATTCATCCAACTTATTACAATGTCATTCTCGTTGATTTCCCAATTGACGAATTTTTTG
>NW_017088416.1:0-349 GCF_001483705.2 Eufriesea mexicana
AACGATTCGTTAGCCCTTAGCCACTAGAAGAGGCTGGCTGATAAACGCAGACCACTTTCAGAGTCCAAAGACAATAGACTCATTCCTACTTTCACTAAGGGCCAATGGTTATCTTCACCCCACCAGAAACTAACATTATATAAGCACCCACAAAATTTGCGAAAGGTCAGTTTTCAATCCAGTTGTAGTTTCAGTTCCAGTTTTAGTTTTCACCTCTCCGCCGACTTGTATTTTGTCAACGTAGCCTTGTTTCTAGAACCCGTATTGTATATTGAAATCCGGGTTCCAACATATTAATTAATATCGAACTTCAAAATTTGATTAAATGGCGAATGAAGGGTGCCTCTCG
>NW_017088417.1:0-349 GCF_001483705.2 Eufriesea mexicana
CATTCTGGGTCACGTCATGATGGGATACTTTCGACTTTTGCGCTCATCACTGCAATAGGGTGGATTTCTGCGCTGGACTCTGCTCTAGTGCATTCTGCCTTCCTCTGTGGAAGCCAGCATTAGTGGTCCCGGCGCGTTAGGTTGAGCTATGCTACGTTCGGTTATGTTTGGTCTTTTGATGATAGGATAGCATAGCTTGGAGTCTCGTGCTGTACACAGCTATCCGCGGATTTCTGCGCTCTCCAGGGTTCTACTATTTTCTGCTGGGATCTTGGGAGGCCAGAAATAGCAGCCACGGCACGTTAGGTTGTGGTAGGTTACTTTCTGTTAGGTTAGGTTAGTCTAAGCT
>NW_017088418.1:0-349 GCF_001483705.2 Eufriesea mexicana
CCACGGTATTAGATGATAATGTCAATGATATTGCATATTCCAGGAGGATTCTATAGCATTGCATTACCTATAGCACGCCAATATAACCTTTCCTCCTTTGTTGTGCGAGAAAGTTAACTCACCACGATATTAGTAGAAGCTGTCAGTAAAATTGAACTTTCAAGCCACATTCTTTAGCATTGCAAAGGTTATAGCACGCCAATAGAATCTTTTCTCTTTGTTTATGCAAGAAAGATAGCTCACCACAGTATTAGTGGAAAACGCCAATAAATTTGAATTTTCCAAACACTTTCTATACCATTGCAATGGCTATAGCAAGCCAATCGAATCTTTCCTCCTTATTTATGCA
>NW_017088419.1:0-349 GCF_001483705.2 Eufriesea mexicana
TAGCTTGTTGAATAGATCGCCTAACGCCTACAATCCAATGGCAAGTACTGCCATCTACTTGCCTGAAAATAGGTCGATTCAAAATCTATATTCTCTTATAGCTTGTTGAATAGATCGCCTACCGCCTTCAATCCTATGTCAAGTACATCCATCTACTTGCCAGAGAATAAGTCTACTCAAATTCTATAAGCTTTCTTAGCTTGGTGATTAGATCGCATGACGCATTCAGTCTAATGGCAAGTACATCCAACTACTTGCCACAGAATAAGTCTATCCAAATCTATAGTCCGTTATAGCTTGGTGAATAGATCTCCTGACGCCTTCAATCCAATGGCAAGCACAGCCACCT
>NW_017088420.1:0-349 GCF_001483705.2 Eufriesea mexicana
TATAGCATTGCAGTGGCTATAACTTGCCAATATAATCCTTCCTCCTTGTTTATGCAAGAAAGTCAGCGCACAACGATATTTGCCGAAAATGTAAATAAAATTGAATCTGCCAGGCACGTTCATTATCATTGCAATGACTATAGCACACCATTAGAATCTTTCCCCATTATTTTAGCATGAAGGTCAGCTCAACGCGATATTAGTCAAAAATGTCAATAAAATTAAATTTTCCAGAGAGAATCTTCTGCATTGCGATGGCTATAGCGCTCCAAAAGGATTTTTCCCTCTTACGTATGCAAGAAAGTTAGCCCACCACGATATCAGTCGAAAATGTCAATAAAATTGAATT
>NW_017088421.1:0-349 GCF_001483705.2 Eufriesea mexicana
TCATGTTGCGATCTGTTGTGTTACGCTTGGCTAGGTTAGGAGATGGTAGCTTTGACTTTTGTGCTATACACTTCTATTCAGTGGATTTCTGCGCACTACTGTCATATAATACGCCCAGCTTGGCGCTGGGGTGGCCATCAATAGAGGTCTCAGCACGTTTGGTCGAGATAAGCTGCGTTTGGTTTGGTTACGTTTGGTATGGTTAGGATAGGATAGCTTAGACTTTTGTGATATACAATGCTCTTCTGTGGATCACAGCGCTCTGTATTTCGCCACTATACTCCGCTTGACTCTCGGGAGGCCAGAAATAGTGTTCGCGGCAGGTTAGGTTGGGTTAGAGTGCGTTTCG
>NW_017088422.1:0-349 GCF_001483705.2 Eufriesea mexicana
GGCAGCGTTCGGATAGGTTACGTTTGGTTAGGTTAGGACAGGGTAGCTATGAGTTTTTTGCTATTCATTACCATTCTATGGACTTCTCCTCTGTACGTTCCTCAAATATGTTCTGTATGGCGGTGTGGAGGCCAGAAATAGTGGACTCGGCTCGTCAAGTTCAGTAAGTCTACATTTGTGTAGTTTAGGATAGGTCAGGTTTTGTTGGGATACATTTCACTTTTGTGCCATACAGTTCTCTTCGGAGGCTTTCTGCGCTCTACTGTGCTCTAGTGTATTTTGGTTCTCTCTGGGGAGATCAGAAATGTTGGTTTCGGCACGGTAGACTAAGTAATGTTACGTTCGTGTA
>NW_017088423.1:0-349 GCF_001483705.2 Eufriesea mexicana
TCTACCATACTCCCCTGGACCCTGGGGGCGAGCAGTGGTGGCTGTGGCACGTTAGGTTGTGTTGCGTTACGATTGGTTATGTTGGGTTTGACTACGATTGGTCAGGGTTGCTTCGGCTTTCGTGCTATATACTACTATTCGATATTTTTCTGAGAAATACCGTGCTCTATTCTATTCTGCTAGGCTCCGTGGGGCCAGGAACAGTGATCGTGTTACGTTGCGCTGGGCTATGCTACGCTTGGTTAGGCTAAGTTAGGACAGGTCTGGTTTGGATACCATGAACTCATGTGCTATACACTGCAATGTGGCGGATTCTTGCGCTCTGCTGTGCTCTAGTATATTCTGCACG
>NW_017088424.1:0-349 GCF_001483705.2 Eufriesea mexicana
TGCCAAATGATGGCTTATATGCTATAAAAATTCTAGAATGACAAAATATAGATGCACTGTCCCACGCGTTAATAGCAATTGGCAATACAGTACTGAGTACAGCCACCTTCACAGTAATGCCGCTGTTTGTATACTTTATTCATGAGTGACGAGAATTCTACATGTATTCCAGAATAACCTGTGAATGGCAAGTTTATGGCTGGTGACGTTTGCAATTGAAGGTATTGTGCTTAGTGTATCTTCCAACAGAGCATTGTAGCCGTTGGATTAAATGGCCCAATGATTAGCATGTTTCTATAACATTTAAAGATTGGGCAAATACAGATACGTTATCCATCCTGAAATTATC
>NW_017088425.1:0-348 GCF_001483705.2 Eufriesea mexicana
ATTTTCCAGCCTGTTTCTGTAGCATTGCAATGGCTGTAGCACGCCAATAGTATCTGTCCTCCTCATTTACCCAAGAAAGCTATTTCACCACGATATTAGACGAAAATGTCAACAAAATTGAATTCTCCAGCCAGATTCTATAGCATTGCAATGGCTATAGTAGGCCAATGCATGTCTTCCCCCTTACGCATACAAGGGAGTTAGCTCACCACGATATTAGAAGAAAATGTCAATGAAATTGAATTTTCCAGGCAGATTTTATCGCACTGCAACGGCTACAGCACAACAATAGAATCTTTCCACCTAAATATGGAAGAAAGTCTGCTCAGCACGATATTAGATAAAAAT
>NW_017088426.1:0-349 GCF_001483705.2 Eufriesea mexicana
TGGTGGTTCGGGAACGTCAGTTTGAGTGAGGTTCGTATCGTTATATTTCGCTTGGTTGCGATAGGGTAGCATAAGTATGGCTTTTGTGCTGCATACTGCTTTCCGGTGGATTTCTCCTCTCTACTGTGGTCTAACATGCTCCGCTTTACCATGTGGAGGCCAGAAATAGGGGCCGCGCTGTTCGAGGTTGAGTTAGTTTAGGTTCGGTTAGATTATGTTAGCATTGGTAATGCTTGGATAGATGCGATTCTTCTGCTATACACTGCGATTCTATGGATTACTGCACCCCACTCTCCTCTAATGAGTTCTGCGTGGCTCTGGGCAGGCCAGCAGCGGTGGTCGCGGCACG
>NW_017088427.1:0-349 GCF_001483705.2 Eufriesea mexicana
TTAAAAGACTAGCTGTAAATAAATGATAAAATTTCATATAATAACGACAGGGTACTGAGATATCGATTTCTGAGATTTTCATATTAATAGCCATTTAAATAATGATATCCTTAATATTGAGTTCAAAATGGTTAATGAAATTATAAAAGGTTATCAATAAAATAATTTGAAATATTAAATTTAAAGTCAGTTTAAAAGCAGTTATATAAGTTAATTTATACGTAATTTCCTTTTACGTTATTTGAAAATAATATTATCGACTTCATACCAGAAAACCTTCGAATTGTTAATTTCCTACAATGAAAAAAATTTTCCAGTAAAAACAATTAAATTGTGGAAAGAATTTAAC
>NW_017088428.1:0-349 GCF_001483705.2 Eufriesea mexicana
CATTCCGTTTTAAACTACAATGCGATGGGCTTCTGCGTTCTACTGAGTACCAGTATGTTCTGCTTGGCTCAGGGATGGCCAACAATAGTGCTCTCGGCCCGTCTGGTTAAGTCATCCTGCGTTTGGTTATGTTACTGTTGGTTAGGCTCATAGTGGATGGCTTTGACTTTTGTGCTATGCACAGCTATTCGGTGGATTTCTGCGCTTTACCTTTCTCCAGTATTCTCTGCTTGGCGCTGTGGATACCAGCAATTGTGGTCTCAAACCACGTTAGGCTGCGTTGTACTACGTGCGGCCAGGTTGTGTTAGGATTGGTTAGGTTAGGACAGTATAACTTTGACTTTTGCGT
>NW_017088429.1:0-348 GCF_001483705.2 Eufriesea mexicana
CCACGATATTAGTCGAAAACGTCAATAAAGTTTTATTTTCCAGACAGATTCTATAGCATTGCAGTGGCTATAGCTCGCCAGCAGAATCTTTCCTGCTTATATATGCAAGAAAGTTAACACACCACGATATCAGTAGAAAATGGCAATAAAAATGAACTTTCCAGCCAGATTCTACAGCATTGCAATGGCTATAGCACGCCAGTAGAATCTTCCCCCCTTGCTTATGCAAGAAATTTAGGTCACCACGATAGTAGTCCAAAACGTCAATAAAATTGAATTTTCCAGCCAGATTCTCCAGCACTGCAATGTCTATAGCACGCCAATAGAATCTTTGCTCATTATTTATGC
>NW_017088430.1:0-349 GCF_001483705.2 Eufriesea mexicana
TAGGATAGGATAGCTGTGACTCTTGCGCTATGCACTGCCATGAGGTGGACTCGCGCGCTCTACTGTGCCCTAACATGCTCTGGTCGACTCTGCGGAGACCAGCCATTGTGGTCTCGGCCCGTTAAGTTGAGGTAGGTTACGCTTGTCTTGGCTGGGTTTGATTTGGTTTGGTTAGGATGGCATTGGCTTTTGTGTTATACACTGCTATTAGGTCGCGATATCTGAGCTTAGCATTGCTCTACAAGTCTCTGCTTGTCTCTGGGGCGACTGGTCATAGTGGTCGTGGCACGCGTGGTTGAGTTATGTTACGTGTGATTATGTTAGGTTAGGCTAAGTACGGTTAGGATGG
>NW_017088431.1:0-349 GCF_001483705.2 Eufriesea mexicana
GGTTACGTTTGAGTAAGTTAGGTTATGTTAAGTTTGGTTATGGTAGCTTTGGCTTTCGTGCCATACCCGGCTATTCGGTGGGATTCTGTGATGTACTGTGCTCTAATATATCCCGCTTGGTTCATGGGAGCCCAGAAGCGGTGGTCGCGGCACGTTATATTGATTTATGCTACGATTGTTTTGGTTAGGTGCGGTAAGGTTAGGTTAGGGTATCTTCGACTTCTGTGCTATACCCTGCAATGCGATTGTTTTCTGCGCTCTGCTGTGCCATAGTACATTCTTCTTACCCCGATGTGGAAGCCAGCAATAGTGGTCTCGTCACGTTAGGTTTAGCCAGGTTACTTTTGGA
>NW_017088432.1:0-349 GCF_001483705.2 Eufriesea mexicana
CCTTCCCACAGCAAAGCAGAGCATATTAGACCGCAGTAGAGCGAAGAAATCCACCAAAGATCAGTGTACAGCACGAAAGACAAAGTTCCCTTAGCCTAACCAAACCAAGCATAGCATTGCCAAAGATAACCAAAACTCCACCTAACGTACCTACACCAATATTGCTGACCACACCAGATCAAAGCAGAGCATATTAGAGCACAGCAGGGTGCAGGAGTCCACCGAATTGCAGTGTATAGCACAAATGTCAAAGATACCTTAACCTGACCTAACCTAACCCAGCCCAACCAAGAGTAGCTTAACTGAACGCAACGCCCCGATACCACTATTTCTCGCCCTCCCATAGCCA
>NW_017088433.1:0-349 GCF_001483705.2 Eufriesea mexicana
AGAGCACTAATGTCAAACCTGTCCCCTCCTAACCTAACCAAACGTAACATAACCAAACGTAGCTGAATTCAAGCTGATGTGCTGCAACCACTATTGCTGGCCTCTACAGAGCCAAGCTGAACACAACAGTTGTGAGAAGAATGCAGAAATCCGTAGGATCGCAGTGTATATCGGAAAAGTCAAAGCTACCAAAACCAAACCGAAACAAACTGACCATAGCCCAACATAGCCTCGTTCAACCTAACGTACCGAGACCGCCATTCCTGCCCGCCCCAGTGCCAAGCAGGGCGTACTAGAACACATTTGACCGCAGAAATCCGCCGAATACCAGTGTACTGCACAAACGTTA
>NW_017088434.1:0-349 GCF_001483705.2 Eufriesea mexicana
CTGGGAAAGACAACAATAGTGGTCTCGTCACGTTATGTAGAGATGGGCTACGTTTGGTTCGTTTAGGTTTGGTCAGGTAAGGTTAGGATATATCTGACTCTGCGCTTTGCACTGCAACGACGCGGATTCCTGTAGTCCACTGTGCTCTGGTATATTCTGCTTGGCCATGGGGTGTTCAGTAACAGTTGCCGCGGCACGTTATGTTGTGTTTTGTTACGTTTGGTTGGGTTAGGTTAGGTTAGGTTTCGTCAGGTTATCCTTGTCAATCGAGCTACACACTGGTCTTCGAACGATTTCTACCCTCTACATTGTTCTACGATATTCCGCTTCACAATGGAGTGTCCAGTAA
>NW_017088435.1:0-349 GCF_001483705.2 Eufriesea mexicana
GGCCCTCATTGCTTACCTATTGTACCCCTTGAGGCAAGACCACGCTCCGTCCCCCTCCTCCCGACCAAGGGAAGCAACATGGTAGGGCGAAGGCAAAAAATGGCGGCGAAAACAATGAACCCAGCATCAATCTGGGAGTCTACGATTAGAACAGGTGCAGTCCGTACCGCGGCAACAAGGAGCAATCCACAGGAAGGAGCGGCCGAAAAAGTCAGGGCAGCCAAACAGCAGCCAAAGTTACCAACTAAGGCTGCAATGAGTGTTATAATGTCCGAAGGGACGCAGGTACCTACGCCTCGATCATGGCGTCAGCCAGACAACAATTGGACTGACTTTGGTATGCAGGAAC
>NW_017088436.1:0-349 GCF_001483705.2 Eufriesea mexicana
ATTTATATTTATTTCTGAAACAAATATTTTATTCTCAATTATTGTTCAAATAAAAGTTATTTAAGGTTTCGACCTTTATAGGGTTTCAAAATCATCGCGATCGGTCCGCACATTTTGCAGTTTTCTTAAATTTTTTTTATAATAAGATAACAAAAGGACGTTACTTCTTCAAATTCCCCTGATTATTTCTTATCGATGCTAAAAGATAGTGTTTCTTGAGAAACCGGAAAAAGATAAATTGACTTAGGGCAAAGTTGCTTTCTGTATCTTTTTCAATTAAAACAACATTAATTTTTTTGTCTTTTTGGATAACACTTGTCAAATTTAATAACGTTTACTTAAAATATAT
>NW_017088437.1:0-349 GCF_001483705.2 Eufriesea mexicana
AGCTAACTTTCTTGCATAAACAAGGAGCAAAGATAATATTGGCAAGCTATAACCATTGCAATGTTATAGAATCTGGCCGGAAAAATCTATTTTATTCACATTTTCAAATAATATTGTAGTGCGCTACCTTTCTTGCATAAACAAGAAGGAAAGATTATATTGGCAAGATATTACCACTGCAATGCCGTAGAATCTGGCTCTAAAGTTCAGTTTTATTGTCATTTTCGACTTATATCGTGCTGAGCAAGCTTCCTGGCATAAGTATGGTGGAAAGATAATTTTGGAATGCTATCGCCATTGCAATGCTGTAGAATCTGGCCGGAAAATTCAATATTATTGACATTTTCGA
>NW_017088438.1:0-349 GCF_001483705.2 Eufriesea mexicana
TAATGGAAAATGTCAATAAAATTTAATTTTCCTGCCAGTGTCTATAGCATTGCAACGGCCATATCACGACAATAGGATCTTTCCTCCATATTTATGCAAGCAAGATAGGGCACCGCGATACTAGACGAAAATGTCAATAAAATTAAGTTTTTCAGCCATATTGTATTGCACTGCAATGTCTACAGCGCGCCAATAGCATCTTTCCTCCTTATTTATGCTAGAAGGTTACCACACCACGATATTAGTCGAAATTGTCTAAAAAATTGAATGTTCGATGCAGATTCTGTAGCATTGCAATGGCTATAGCACGCCAATAGTATCTTCCCTCCTTTTTTATAAAAGAAAATTA
>NW_017088439.1:0-349 GCF_001483705.2 Eufriesea mexicana
GATTGCTCACCACGTTAAAAGTGTAAAATGTCAATAAAATTGAGCTTTCCAGTCAGTCTCAACGGAATTGCAATGGCTATGGCACGCCAATAGAGTATTTCCTCCTTAATGACGTAAGAAGGTATGCTCATCACGATAATAGCCGAGAATGTGAATAAAATTGGACTTTCCAGTCAGATTCTGCTGCGTTGCAACGGCTACAACACGCCAATAGTGTCTTTCCCACTCATAACGCGAGAAGGTTTGCTCACAACGATATTAGTCGTAAATGTCAATAAAATTGAATTTTCCCATCTGATTCTATAGCATTGCAATGGTTAAGGCACGCCAATAGGGTGTTTCCTACTTA
>NW_017088440.1:0-349 GCF_001483705.2 Eufriesea mexicana
CGTTAAACATAAATTCATCGTCTAACCTGCAAACTGGAATTAAATTCACTATGCGATCTGCAAACATTGCCAAACTGAAGAACACACGAAAATGAAAGACCTTAAACAGATACACCTTAAAAATTTTCGAGAAGAAAAGAAAATAAGAAAAATAAATGCAAAGATAGCATCAGCATAAATTCATCGACAAACAGTCGAACCTGCTAACTAGACGATTCCCAAACATTCCCATACCAAAGAACGCACGAAAACTGAAGGCTAAAGAGAAAAGAAAAACACGCGTAAAATTCGTGAAAAAAGAAGGAGAAAAAGGAGAAAAAGGAGGAAAAGGAGGAAAAGGGGAAAAGAG
>NW_017088441.1:0-349 GCF_001483705.2 Eufriesea mexicana
CTCTGGAATGTTATGTTTGGGTCTGTGGAGCCCAGCAGTAGTTGTCTAGGCACGTTAGGTTGTATTAGTTTGCGTTCGGTTATGCCTCGCTTTCTTAGTTAAAGATAGGTTAGCTTTGTCTCTTGTGCTATACACCGCTATTCGGTGGAATCCTGCGCTCCACATTGCTCTACTACACTCTCCTCGCCTCTGGGATGGACAGCAGTAGTGGTCTCACCACGTTAGGTTGTGTTAGGCTACGTTTGTTTGTGCTATGTTTGGTTAGGTAAGAGAGGATAGGTTCGACTTTCATGCCATACACTGTCATTCGGTGGATTCCAGCGCTCTACTGTGCTCTAATATGCTCTGA
>NW_017088442.1:0-349 GCF_001483705.2 Eufriesea mexicana
TGGACGTATGAATGTATATGTGTATGGATGTTTGGATGTATGGATGTATGGGTGTATGGATGGATGTATGTATGGGTGGATGTATGCGTGGATGGCAGGACATATGGATGAATGGATGTATTGATGTACAGATGTATTGATGCATGTATGGATGGATTTATTGATGTATGTACGGATTTATGTATGGATGGATGGATTTATGGATGGATGGTTGTACGAATGTATGGATGTACAGATGTTTGGATGAATGGATGTATATATGTATGTATGTATGGAAGGGCTGATTAATGGATGTATGGATGTATGGATGAAAGGATGTATTGATGTACGAATGTATGGATGTACGAAT
>NW_017088443.1:0-349 GCF_001483705.2 Eufriesea mexicana
CTATTTTTTCAGAAACTTCATTTAGAATAATTTTTATCTTTCCCTTTCCCCATGTATAATTATTATTATATCATTAAATTTAATTGAAATACCTGTTGTATAAAAATAAGTTATATGTCTTATACTAAAAAAACTATGTGATAATCACTTTATCCATTACTTCTTTTCAAAAATAAAAGAAAAATGGCAATTATTTATAAGAGCACTCGCCATTTAAAAATAAATCTGTTATAAATTCATAATTACTCTGTTCGTTAAACTTATGATTTTAAATTTACTTGGTTACACTTAGAAATAACCATTTTAGTATAAATATTAATGTTATAGGTTCTGTTACCAATCATTTTTT
>NW_017088444.1:0-349 GCF_001483705.2 Eufriesea mexicana
TACCAAGAAGTTTATTAAGTTAGCACAAAAAACTAAAGCATTAGTACAAATTGGGGGTGCTAAATGATTGATAGAAAAAAAGTCTATCGTTGCTTTATTATATTAGTTTATTTATTAAGTAGTGTTCTATTTATAACAAAAAGAATTGGAAAGTAACAATATAAAAAGATTTTATAATAAATCTTTTATATTGTACCCGGGTAGCACGTGCTCACTCTCATCGCAGACAAACAGAGGCGATGACTGATTATGGACTTGTGTCTTCCTAGAGAGCGAAGATCGGCATTGTGCCGATAGAACGTTCTGGAAAGCCTGTGATCGGCAAAATTCTAAAAAGTCAGGACCGAGA
>NW_017088445.1:0-349 GCF_001483705.2 Eufriesea mexicana
CCCAGAAATACACCGTATAACAGTGTACAGCACGACAGTCGAAGCCGTCCTAACCAAACTTAGCCTAACCTAACATAACCAAACGTAACATAACTCAAAATAACGTGCCACGGCCTCTATTGCCCGCCCCCCCCCCATGGATTGGGCACGGTATAGTAGAGCAATGTACAGCGCTGTAATCCGCTGAATATCTGTGTATGGCACAAAAGTAAAAGAAACACTATCCATGCCTTCCTAACCTACCCTAACGAAACGCAACATAACTCAAACTAACGTGCAGATACCACTATTACTGGTCACCCCAGATCCAAGCAGAACATATCGGAAGCAGTAGTGCGCAGATATTCCC
>NW_017088446.1:0-350 GCF_001483705.2 Eufriesea mexicana
CTAATTTGCTCTGCTTGACTCTGGGATGCTAGCAATGCTGGTCTTGTTACGTTATGTGGAGTTACACTACGTTTGGTCATATTAGGTGAGGCCAATTTCTGTCACAATATATTTTACATTTGTGCTATACACTGTAATGCGGCGCATTCCTATGCTAAGATGTGCTCTAGTAGTATCTGCTTGGTTTTCTGGAGGCCAGCAGCAGTGGTATCGGCACGTTAGGTTGAGCTACGCTACGTACGGGTATGTTACGTTTGTTAAGGTTAGAGTATGATAGCTGAGACATTTGTGCTGTATACTGCTATACACGGATTTATGCTCTCTAGTGTGTTCGAATATTTTCCGCTTGG
>NW_017088448.1:0-350 GCF_001483705.2 Eufriesea mexicana
CAATACTGAGTACAGCCATCGTCACTCTACTGCTGCCGTTGGATTGCTTTGATCACGGATGATATGTGTTCTATAGAATTCCTAGAATGACAAGGCACAGATCTACCATCACTGAATAAATTATCAATTGACAGCACAGTACTGAGTACAGCCATCATCACGGTGCTGCAGCCATTGGGTTACCTTCCTTACTGGTGACGTAAATTGCATAGCAAAACTGGAATAACGTATGGAAGTGACGGTTAAGGATATTGACACTTACAGTTGACAGTACGGTGCATAGATCGTCCACCAACACAGCACTGTAGATATTCAATTGTGATTTAGATTCTATAGCACTTCTAGGATGA
>NW_017088449.1:0-349 GCF_001483705.2 Eufriesea mexicana
AAGGATCATTCCTCCTTACTTATGCAAGAAAGATAGCTCACCGCGATATTAGTCTAAAATGTCAATAAAAACATATTTTCCAGGCAGATTCTATAGCTTTGCTATGTGTATAGCACGCCAACAGAATCTTTCCTCGTTATTTATGCAAGAAAATTAGCTCACAACAATATTAGTCTAGAATGTCAATAAAATTGTATATTCCAGGCAGATTCAATAGCTTTGCTAGGTCTATAGCACGCCAACAGAAACATTCCTCCTTATTTCAGCAAGAAAGCTAGCTCACCAGGATATTAGTCGAAAATGTCAATAAATTTGTATTTTCCAACCACATTCAATATCATTGCAATAG
>NW_017088450.1:0-350 GCF_001483705.2 Eufriesea mexicana
TAGAATCATCGGAATCACTCGAATATCGTAATGGAACAGCTCTTGATATTCTCCTTGGACCCAGATCACTATCACTGTCCTCGACTTGTATGTCAGAATCTTCTGAATGTATCGAATAATCTGATAGGGGGTCAGCAATATACTCGTTAGAAGCTTCACTCATACTATATGGATAAAAAGTTACAGAATAATAAGATTTATTATGTTGTTCATCAAAAAACGTAAGCCTACGAAAGGGGTACTAACTAAGGAATACACTGCTTGAGAGTGATTCTTGCTTTGATTGTTTCTGGACCATCGTATACGTTTTATTTTCGGAGTATAACAAATGCAGATTGTCGTAAACATGA
>NW_017088451.1:0-350 GCF_001483705.2 Eufriesea mexicana
GTATTAGCGTTGTTAGAGTTGTAACATTAGACTAGCTTTAAACTGTGCCAAATAATAGTTTACGTTTTAACCGTTTGAGTCCCAGAGGGTTATGAAAAAACACTGTCGAATTTTCCCAAACAACGCGACCGCGCTTTTTCTAAGTGACTATTAAAAGGCCCAAGCAGCGCGATAGCGCTTCTTCTATTTTGTGTCAAGTTGTCCCAAGCGGCGCGATAGCGCTTCGACTTTAACAGTCGGTGACATACCGTCAGCTGTCGAGAACGCTTGAAATGTTTTCATTCATCGGTTTTCCCGACATGAAATCTGAACAGCGTGATCACGCTGCTTGGGACTCAAACGGTTAAATA
>NW_017088452.1:0-350 GCF_001483705.2 Eufriesea mexicana
ATAGGCATGGTTAGGATTTCTTTGGCTTTTGTGCCATACACTGCTATTCGGTGGATTTCTGCGTTCTACATTGCTCTACTTTACCCTGCTCGAATCTGGGGGGACAGTAATTGTGGTCCCGGGACGTTAGTTTGTTCCATGCTACGTTTGGTTTTGTTACGTTTGGTTAGGGTAGGAGAGGAAAGCATTGACCTTTGTGATATATACTGCTGTTCGGTGTACCTCTGCGCTGTTGTGCACTCGAATATGCTCTGCTTGGCGCTGGGTAGGCCAGCAGCAATGGTCTCGGCACATTACGATACGTTAGGTTGCGTTCAGTTATATTACGTTTGAACAGGTTAGGGAAGGAT
>NW_017088453.1:0-348 GCF_001483705.2 Eufriesea mexicana
AGTTAGCTCACCACGATATTAGTCGAAAATGTCAACAAAATTGTATTTTCCATCCAGATTCTATATCATTGCAATGGCTATAGCACTCAAAAAGCATCATTCCTCATTGCTTACGCAAGGAAGTTAGCAAACCACGATATTAGTTGAAAATGTCAACAAAATAGCACTTTCCAGCCAGATTCTATAGCATTGCGACGCCTATAGCACGCCAATTGATTCTTTCCACCTTTTTTATGCAATAAAGTTAGCTCACCACGATGTTAGTCGAAAATGTCAGTAAAATTTAATTTTCCAGGAAGATTCTATAGCTTTGCAATGCCTATAGCACACCAATAGAATCTTTCCTCC
>NW_017088454.1:0-349 GCF_001483705.2 Eufriesea mexicana
TCCATCCATACGTACATCCATACATACGGCCATACATACATCCATACATCCATGCATACACCCATACACACATCCATACATACTTCCATAGATACATCCGCTAATGCATCCATACATACATCCATGCATGCATCCATACACGCATCCATCGATACAGCCATCCTTACATACATGCATCCATCCATACATCCATCCAGCAAACCATCCATCAATCCATACACCCAAACGTATATACATCCATACATACATACATCCATACATCCATCCATACTTATATCCATCAATGCATCCATACATACATACATACATACATACATCAATACATCCATACATCCATCCATACATCCAT
>NW_017088455.1:0-350 GCF_001483705.2 Eufriesea mexicana
CCAATTTTTACCGATTTTCGGCAAGAAACTGTCTCTGCCTTCTACAGTAAAGCATTGTGAATAAAAATTCAATCCCGGGATTAGATGGTAAGACTCACTGACGAATGCAAACTATATACATAGCAGTATATGGCGCTAACCGCTTGCACTAACATAATGAGTCAAATCGTCGTTAGATTCTCATACTGAATCTCACAAGTATCAATTGCACTCGCATTAGGCTGAAATTACATGGAGCGCACATTAACGTCCGCGAAATTCCAATGAACCTAAAAATTAACAAGATTTTATTTGGAATAGTATGTGTATGTAAGGAGCCAACTAAGACTTAGTAACACAATTATGCTCAG
>NW_017088456.1:0-350 GCF_001483705.2 Eufriesea mexicana
ACAGTTAACAGATTTTAAATTGACATTACCTGTGATAAATGGTAAATGTGTACTACTTATTAACAATAGTGCAAATTTGTGTCATTTAATCATCGTAATATGTACTCAAATCAATATCAAAAATATTAAACTAACAATTTAAGAAATAACAATTATATTAACGAATATTAGAAAATATTAGGAAAAAATTATTATTTGTTGATAACGTACAACTATATAACTTTGTATAGTTGTATAAAGAAGCTTGTGATAAAAATTTCTGAATTTGAAATTTGTTACGATAAATAGAAATTCTTTGTGATTAATTAATTAATTTACTGATTGGGGATGATTGTAAGTGATTGTTACTA
>NW_017088457.1:0-350 GCF_001483705.2 Eufriesea mexicana
CCAAACCTATATTAACCTAACCCAACGAAACGCAACATTACTCAACCTAGCATGCGGCGACCGATATTTCTGGTCTCCACAGAGGCAAACACAGCATGCTAGAGGAGTGTAGAACGCAGAAATCCGCGGAATCGCAATGTACAGCAGAAAAGTCGAAGCTATCCATGCCTAACCAAAGCTGACATGGAATAAGCAAACGCAGCCTATCTCAATGTAACATGCCGAGAACACTGTTCCTGGCCTCCACAGAGCCAAGCAGAAAATAATAGAGCAGAGAAGAATGCAGGAGTCCACCGAATAGAAGTGTGTAGCGGAAAAGTCAAAGAAACCTTAACCTAACGCAACCAAAT
>NW_017088458.1:0-350 GCF_001483705.2 Eufriesea mexicana
CAACCAAACGCATCATAACAGAACGTAACGTAGCTCAACCTAACGTGCCGCGAATACTATTGCTGGCCTCCCCAGAGGCAGGCAGAACATATTAGTGGGGAGCAGAACGCAGAAATCCATAGAAGCGCAATGCGTATTAGAAAATTCAAAGCTACCCAAACCTAACCAAAACGAACAGAACATAACCAAACATAGCATAACTTAAACTGACGTGCCGAAACCGGTATTGCTGCCCTCCCCAGCGCGAGTCTGGACGTACTAGGGCACAGCAGAGCGCAGAAATCTAGCGAATAGCAGTGTACAGCACAAAAGTTAAAGCTATCCGAACCAAACTTAGCCCAACCCAACCT
>NW_017088459.1:0-350 GCF_001483705.2 Eufriesea mexicana
GCACATCAGGTTGTGTCAGGTTGCGTTTAGTAATCTTAATTTCGGCTAGGTTAGGAGGTGGTGCCACAGACTATTGTGCTGTACAGTGCCGTTAGGTCGATGCCTGCGCTCTGCATTGCTCTACTAGCATTTGCTTGTCTTTGTAGAGGTCAGCAATACTGGTCCTGGCGCGTTAGGTTGAGCGAGGTTACGTTTGGTTAGGGCAGGTTCGGTTATGTTTGGTTGTTATGGCTTTAACTTTTGTGCTATACGCCGCCATTCGGTCGATGCCTGCACTCTACGTTGCGCCTCTAGCTTCCGCTTGTGTCTGGCGAGACCAGCAATAACGGTCGCGGCACGTTGGCTTGAGT
>NW_017088460.1:0-350 GCF_001483705.2 Eufriesea mexicana
CATACATACATACATCCATACAAACAGCCATACATATGTCCATGCATCCATACATCCATCCATATGCACATCCATACTTCCATACATGCCACCATTTTTAATTCTATCCATCAACACACCGATTCAAGCAGGCATATATCCGTACATACATCCATACATACATCCATACATTCATGAATATACACAACCCTACATACATCCACACATACGTCCATACAAATATTCATACATATGCCAGTCCATACACCTATAAATAAATCCATTCATCCATCCATACATCCCAGCATCCATACATCCATTCATGCGTACATCCATTGATACATTCATACCTCAATCCATCCACACATCCA
>NW_017088461.1:0-349 GCF_001483705.2 Eufriesea mexicana
CGGAAAGAAAGGTAGCTCACCACGATATTATTCGAAACTGTCAATAAAATTGAACTTTCCTGCAAGATTCTATAGCACTGCAAAGCCTATAGCACGCCAATAGTATATTTCCTCCTTATTTATGCAAGAAAGGTAGCTCAAACAATATTAGAAGAAACTGTCAATAAAATTGAATTTTCCATTCAGATTATATAGCATTGCAGTGGCTATAGCTCGCCAATAGAATCTTTCCTACATGTGTTTGCAAGAAAGATTGCTCACCAGGATATTAATCGAAAATGTCAAAATAATTAAATTTTCAAACCACATTCTATATCATTGCAATGTCTATTGCACGAGAATAGAATCT
>NW_017088462.1:0-350 GCF_001483705.2 Eufriesea mexicana
CCGTGCTTGACATTGCCTAAACTAACCAAACGTAACATAATACAACCTAACGTGCCGAGACCAATATCGCTTCGCTTCCCAGCGCGAAGCAGACGATATTAGAGAACAGTAGAGTGCATATATCCTCTGAATAGCTGTGTAGAGCACAAAAGTCTGATCTATCCTCCCTCAACCATACCAAACGTAACATAAACAAACGTAACGTAAACCAACCTAACGTGCCGAGACCGCTATTGCTGGCATCCGCAGAGCCAAGCAGAATACAGCAGAGCACAGCAGATCACAGAAATCCACCGAATAACAGCCTATAGCACGAAAGTCAAAGCTATCCTATCCAAACTTAGCCTACC
>NW_017088463.1:0-350 GCF_001483705.2 Eufriesea mexicana
TTATCTGTGACTCCCGTGCTATTCACTGCCATTCGGTCGATTTCCGCTCTCCACTATATACTTGTATGTCCTGCTTGGCTCTCGGGAGGACAGCAACAGCGGTCCCAGAACGTCAGGTTGTGTCATGCTTTGTGCGGCTATGTCCTGCTTGTTTGGGTTAAGCATAGGCAGCTTTGACTTTACTAATATACACTGCGATTCATTGGATTTATGCTTTCTACTCTCCACTAATGTGTTCTGCTTGGCTCTGGGAAGGCCAGAAATAGCGGTCTCGGAACGTTAGTTTCAGCTATGTTAAGCTGGGTTATGTTATGATTGGTTAGGTTAGTAGGTGATAGCATTTTCTTTAC
>NW_017088464.1:0-349 GCF_001483705.2 Eufriesea mexicana
CTATAGAATCGTCCTGGAAAATTCAATTTTATTGTCACTTTCGACTAATATCGTGGTGAGCTAACTTTATTGCGTACATAGCGGGGAGAGAATCAATTGGCTTGATATAGCCGTCGCAATGCTATAGAAACTGGATGGAAAGTTCAGTTTTGTTGAAATTTTCGACTAATATCGTGTTGAGCTAACTTTCTTGCATAAATAAGGAGGAAAGATTCTGTTGGCGTGCTCCATGCAATGCAGCGCTATGGAATCTGGGAGGAAAATACAATTTCATTGACGTTTTCGTCTAATATCGTTTCAAGCTAACTTTCTTGCATAAATAAGATGGAAAGATTCTATTGGCGTGCAC
>NW_017088465.1:0-349 GCF_001483705.2 Eufriesea mexicana
TGTACTGCATTGCAATGGCTATAGCACTCAAAAAGATCTTTCCCCCTTACTTAGGGAAGAAAGTTAGCTCACCACGATATTAATAGAAAATGTCAATAATATTGAATTTTCCACGACGATTCTATAGCATTACAATGTCGATAGCACGCCAGTAGTATCTCTCCTCCTTATTTATGCAAGAAAGTTAGCTAACCACGATAATAGTCGAAACTGTCAATAAAATTGAATTTTCCAACCACACTCTATATCATTGTAATGTATACAGCACGCCAATAGTATCTACCCTGCTTATTTATGCAAGAAAGGTAGCCCACCACGATATTAGCCGAAAATGTCAATAAAATTGAAT
>NW_017088466.1:0-350 GCF_001483705.2 Eufriesea mexicana
TGCTAGTCTCTGGGGAGGCGAACCATAGTGGCCGCGGCACGTTTCGTTGAGGTATACTACGTTCGGTTAGGTTACGTTGGCTTGGGTTAGGAATGGATGGATATGACATTTGTGTTGGACTCTGCGATTCTGTGGAATTCTGCGCCCTGCTCTCCTCTAGTATGCTCTGCACGACTCTGTAGAGGTCGGCAACTGTCGTCTCAGCACGTTAGGTTGAGCTATGCCACGTTTGCTGTTATACGTTTGGTGAGGTTAGGACAGGATACCTTAGACGCCTGTGCTGTACTCCGACATCCTCCGACATCTGCGCTCTACTGCGTTCTAATATTCTCTGATTGGCTCTTGGGAGA
>NW_017088467.1:0-350 GCF_001483705.2 Eufriesea mexicana
GTATCGCGATGAGACCGACCTTGCCCTCCTCTACAATGCAAAGCAGAACACGCTGGAGGGCAGAAGTGTGCAGAAATCCACCGACTAACAGCGAATGCTACAAAAGTCAAAGCTATCCCGCCCCAACATAGCCAATTCTAACATAACCAAACGTAATCTAAGTCAACCTAACGTGACGCTGCCACTATTGATGGACCCTCCAGGGGCATGCACAACATATTAGAGAGGAGTAGGTGTTAAAAGTCAATAGAATTGCAGTGTAAGGCAGAAAGGTGACAGATACCCATACCAAACCCAAACTAACCTAACCTAACGTAACGTAGCCAAAAAAGACATAACGTGCCGCGACT
>NW_017088468.1:0-350 GCF_001483705.2 Eufriesea mexicana
AAAGTCAGGAAATGTCAGGTCAGGTCAGGTAATGTCAGGTCTGGTAAGGTCAGCTCAGGTCAGCTCAGGTTAGGCCAGGTCTGGCCAGGTCAGGCCAGGTCAGGTCAGGTCAGGTCAGTCAGGTAAGATCAGCCCAGGTCAGGTCAGGTCACGTTAGGTTAGTTCAGGTCAGGTCCGGTAAGGTCAGGCCTGGACAGATCATGTCTGGTCAGGTCAGGTCAGTTCAGGTCAGTTTACTTCAGATCAGATCATGTTATGTCAGGTCACATCATGTCAGGTCAGGCCAGGCAAGGTCGGGACTGGTCAGGTCACGTCAGGTCAGGTCAGTCCGGTCAGGTCAGGTCAGGTCA
>NW_017088469.1:0-350 GCF_001483705.2 Eufriesea mexicana
TATAAATATTATATTATATTACATTATATTACATTACATTAATTATTTAAATTATATAATTATTCTATATTATACGGTATTAATTATTTAAATTGTTTAAATTGAGCATCATTTCATGATTATTATTTATTATTGTTGCTTCAATAATAATACAAATATTTAAATAATGAAATTAGTTATTTCTTTTTGAATAATATTATTGAATATATTATATTATTTAAATGTTATTTAAACAATTATTGAAGATGTGTGATAGTAATAATATATAGCATTGTTATTTATTATATAAATTATGTGATATATGTATTATATTACATTATATTACATTACATTAATTATTTAAATTGTTT
>NW_017088470.1:0-350 GCF_001483705.2 Eufriesea mexicana
GAGACTTGTTCCAAATTGTTATCAATAGTTATGAAGTGGTATTGTGGCCTAACGCCAACATCCAAAAATTGCTACCAGTGTGGGGATTTTTGGATATCGCCATTAGGCTATAACTGTTAAAGGCGTTATAACGCAAAGGAATAGTAGTCAGTGGAAGACTGTGGAAAACTGTATAGATCTTTATTGAACGGGCGAATGGTTAAAACTAGCCTGTTTAGGGCCACGCAGGTCAAAAGTCGTCTTCAGAAGACTGGAGACAAAAGATAGAACGCAAGGGAAGGGATCACCCCCACACCGTTGGAATGTAGAGTTTACTTCACTATTGAATTTTACTATAACAATAACGACAC
>NW_017088471.1:0-350 GCF_001483705.2 Eufriesea mexicana
TATTGACATTTTCGGCTCTTATAGTGGTGAGCAAACCTTCTCGCTCAAATAAGGAGGAAATACTCTATTGGCGTGCAACAATAATTGCAATGAGATAGAGACTGACTGGAAAGCACAATTTTATTGACATTTTCGACTAATATTCTGGTGAGCAAACTTTCTTGCATAAGCAAGGAGGAAAGATACTTTTGGCGTGCTGTTGCCATTGCAATGCAGCAGAATCTGGCTGCAAAGTTCAATTTTATTGTCACTTCCCACTAATAAAGCGGTGAGCACGCTTTCTGTTATAAATAAGGAGGAAATACACCGTTGGCGTGCTATAGCCGTTGCAATGCAATAGAATCTAAGAG
>NW_017088472.1:0-350 GCF_001483705.2 Eufriesea mexicana
CTCACTATACCCATGCACATAGCACACACATACTGCACGCTTCTAAAAGTGCAAACATTCCACGTGCATTCTAGGAACTCATTCATTCTTCTCGCGTTACTGATAATCTAGCCTAAACATCCTCTCCAACGCATCGATCCACTATCGCACCGTCCCAAACACTCATCAATCGAGCTGTCAACCGGTCTACTCATCAATACTACGCTAATGATATTTTCGACAATTATCATCGATACTGTCTCCTATCTTTTTCCATTGTTCGTCTTTTGGCGGGAGAAAACTCTTTGGTCGATTTATAGAAACACCACCTCGAGATTCAAGAATTGTGGACAGATGACGATGTTTAGACG
>NW_017088473.1:0-349 GCF_001483705.2 Eufriesea mexicana
TGCATACACATGTAGGAAAGATTCTATTGGCGAGCTATAGCCACTGCAATGCTATAGAATCTGTACGGAAAATTCAATTGTATTGACATTTTCGGCTAATATCGTGTGAGCTATCTTTCTTGCATAAATATGGACCAAATATTCTATTGGCGTGCTATAGGCTTTGCAATGCTATCGAATCTGGCAGGAAAGTTCAATTTTGTTGACAGTATCGACTAATATCGTGGTGGGCTATCTTTCTTTCCTAAATAAGCAGTGTAGATTCTATTCTAGTGCAATAGACATAGCAATGATATAGAATGTGGTTTGAAAATTTAATTTTATTGACATTTTCGACTAATATCCTGGT
>NW_017088474.1:0-350 GCF_001483705.2 Eufriesea mexicana
AAATCGAATCACTGAATTTCTAAATCGAAATCACTGAAGAAATTATAATAATTTATTATTTCATTTTACACAAATACTTAAAAATACTTTCTATGATATCAATTTTTATACCAGAATAGTATATTTAGTTCATTTATCAGTAAAATATTGTGAACTATTACTAAAGGTTATAATAAGGGTTAAAAGTTACTATGTTGAATAAAACTTTCATGATTTTCTTCAATTAAAAGTTTTCGAACATTTAAATCCACTTTTACATTTAACTAAATGAGATTTTCAAAATAAAATATTTTTATTATATATATTATATAACTTTAGGGTGTATTTACAACATAACTTTCATTTAAAAA
>NW_017088475.1:0-350 GCF_001483705.2 Eufriesea mexicana
CCAGCCAGGCTCTATAGCATTGCAATGGCTATAGCCTGCCAATAGAGTCTTTCCTCATTATTTTTGCATGAAAGTTAGCTCTCCCCGATATTAGTGGTAAATGACAATGAAAACGTATATTCCAGCCAGATTCTATATCATGGCAATGGCTATAATACGTCACTGGTGTCCTTGCTCCTAATTTATGCAAGAAAGTTAGGTCACCACGATATAAGTCGAAAACGTCAATGATATTTAATTTTCCCGCCAGATTCTATGGCATTGCAATTGCAATGGCGCGCCAGTATAATCTTTTCTCCTTATATATGCAAGAAAGTTAGGTCGCCACGATAGTAGTCGACAATGTCAAT
>NW_017088476.1:0-350 GCF_001483705.2 Eufriesea mexicana
GGTAGATTTCCGTGCTCTACTGTGCACTAGTAAATTCTGTTTGACTCTGTTGTGTCCAGCAATCGTGGTGTCGCCATGTTAGGTTGGATTAGGCTTCGTTTGGATGTGTCCCGTTTGGCCAGGTTGCTGTAGGATGCCTTTCACTTTTGTGCTATGGACTGCAATGCGGTGGACTTGTGCGCTCTACTGTGCTCTAATATTTTCAGCTTGGCTCTTGGAAGACCAGGAATTGTGGTCTTGGCGCGTTAGGTTGAGCAAGGCTACGTTTGGTTTTGTTACATTTAGTTAGGACAGGATAGGACAGTTTAGACTTTTGTGTTATACACTGCTGCACGGGGATACCTGCGCCC
>NW_017088477.1:0-350 GCF_001483705.2 Eufriesea mexicana
GTTACGTTGAGTTAGGTTACGTTTGGTCAAGTTTAGTTAGGATGGCCTTGACTTTTGTGCTGTTCACTGCTATTCGTTGGATTTCTGCGCTCTGCTCTCCTCTAGTATGTTCTGCCTGAGTCTGGGGTGTACAGCAGTACGAGTCGTGTCACGGTAGGTTGTGTTATGCTTCGTTTGGTAATGTTTCGATTGGATTGGTTAGGACAGTGTATCCTTGACTTCTGTGCTATACACCGCTGTACGGAGGACCTCCGCGCTCTACTCTGAGGAGGCCAGTAATGGTGGTGTCCGCAAATGAGTTTGAGTTAGGCTACGTTTGGTGAGGTTACGTTAGCTCGGGTTAGGTCTGG
>NW_017088478.1:0-350 GCF_001483705.2 Eufriesea mexicana
ATTTACATTTTCGTCTAGTACCGTGGTGAGCTATATTCCTTGCATAGGTAAAGAGGAAAGATCTTTTTGGCGTGCTATAGCCATTGAAACGACATAGAATGCGGTTGGTATATTCAATTTTATTGACATTCTCGACTAATACCGTGGTGAGCTAACTTTAATACATAAATAAGGCGGAAATATTCAATTGGCGTGCTTTAGCCGTCGCAATGCTATAGCATATGGCTGGAAAGTCCAATTTTGTTGAAATTTTCGACTAATATCGTGGTGAGCTATCTTTCTTGCATAAATAAGAAGTACAGATGCCTTCTGAGTGCTATAGCCATTGCAATGATGTAGAATGTGGCTGG
>NW_017088479.1:0-350 GCF_001483705.2 Eufriesea mexicana
TGAAAAGTAGGAAATAGAAATTAATAGAAGAGTATGTAATACTTTAGAATGAAAATTAAGAATGAGAGAAGAAATCAAGGAAGGTATTAAAAATTTAGTTTTAAAATGGGAAATGAAATATTTTGTATCTTCGTCGTTTATGAGATCAAGATACATTATCGTTGATTTTTATTATAGACGCTATAAATATTGACTGATTTCAGTATTTAGAATACGAAGTGAAAAATATGAAAAGGAAAATAGTACAAGAGTATGTAATACTTCGAAATGGAAATGAAAAATAAGAGAAGAAATCAAGAAAGGTATTAAAAATTTACTTTTATAATGGGAAATGAAATATTTTATATCTT
>NW_017088480.1:0-350 GCF_001483705.2 Eufriesea mexicana
AACCTGATTTAGCTTGGTGAATAGATCGCCTAACGCCTGCAATCCAATGGCAAGTACATCCATCTAGTTGCCAGAGAATAGGCCTCTTCAATATCTATAATATGTTATAGCATGGTGAATACATCGCCGAACGCCTTCAATCCAATGGCAAGTACAGCCTTGTACTTGCCAGTGAATAGGTCCATTCAATATCTAT
This sequence comes from Eufriesea mexicana, assembly GCF_001483705.2. Lineage (NCBI taxonomy): Eukaryota > Metazoa > Arthropoda > Insecta > Hymenoptera > Apidae > Eufriesea > Eufriesea mexicana. Next base: position 197 of record NW_017088480.1, read on the forward strand.
AAAATGTTATAGCTTGGTGAATAGATCACCTAACGCCTGCAATCCAACGGCAAGTATAGCCACCTACTTGCAGAGAATAAGTCTATTCAAAATCTATAAGCAGTCACAGCTTGGAGATTAGATCGCCTAACGCATTCAATCCAATGTCAAATAC
>NW_017088481.1:0-350 GCF_001483705.2 Eufriesea mexicana
AAATCATCAGTGAACAGATAAATCCAACGGCTGCAGTTCTGAGGCGATGGCTGTGCTCAGCTGCGCTATGTCAATTGTTAACTTATCGAGATTCAACGGATATATCTTTTGCTACTCCAGAATTGCTATAGAATCTGTACCATCATTGTGCAGATTGATGCAACTGCTACAGTGCCTCCATGAAGGATGCATTAAGCATCGAGTTGTCACTTGTAAATATCCCTACCCATGACAATTCTACGTTCTTATTACTCTAGAGCTTCTGTCAGGTTTAAATCTTCAGTGGGCAAATGAATCCAACGGATAGGGCACTGAGATGATGGCTTACTCAGCCATCTCAGGCTATGGCG
>NW_017088482.1:0-350 GCF_001483705.2 Eufriesea mexicana
GATACACTCAGTTCTGTACTGCTATTTCACGCATGCACTACTGTTATTCGATCGATCAATTGACCATACAAAGTTTGCGAAGGAGCTGAAGTATTCAATCAGCAGTTTAATCCAAGGGCTGCACGCTCTGCTAGTGAACGTGCTATGTACCGTTATATCAAGTGCAAATTTCTCTAGCCATTAGTGTACTACACATTGATTATTCCAGAGTAGCTGTGGAATTTGAATAATCATAAAACAATATAATCCAACGAATACAGTAATGCGATGGTGCAGTATTCACTACTTTGTTGTCAATTTCTTTCATTTCGAGGGATAAGGGATCCGTCAAATTTCATTCTTCAATTGAT
>NW_017088483.1:0-350 GCF_001483705.2 Eufriesea mexicana
ATCTTTCCTGAATAAATACGGAGGAAAGATACTTTTGGCGTGCTGTAGCAATTGCAATGAAATGGAATCTGAATGCAAAGTTCAATTTTATCGATATTTTTTATTAATATCGCGGTGAGCATGCTTTCTCGCATAAATAAGGGGGAAAGATTCTATAGGCGAGATATAGCCATTGCAGTGCAATAGAAACTGACTGGAAAGTTTAATCTTATTGACATTTTCCACATATATCGCTGTGAGCAAACCTGTTCGCATAAATAAGGTGGGTGGATCTTATTGGCGTGCTTTAGCCATTGCTATGCAATCGAGTGTGACTGCCAAGTTCAATTTAATTGACATTTTTGTCGAAT
>NW_017088484.1:0-350 GCF_001483705.2 Eufriesea mexicana
GAAAATGTCAGTAAAATTGAATTTTTCAAAAAGATTCTATAGCGTTGCAATGCCTATAGCACGTCAACAGAATCTGTCCTCCTTATTTATGCAAGAGACTAATCTCAGCACGATATTAGTTGAAAATGTCAATATAACTGTTCTTTCCGGCCGTATTCTATAGCAGTGCAGCGACTATAGCGCGCCAATTGAAACTTCCCTCCTTATTTAAGCAAGAAAGCTAGCTCACCACGATATTAGTCGAAAATGTCCATAAATTTGAATTTTCCAAACACATTCAATATCACTGCAATAGCTATAGCACGCCAATAGCATCATTCCTCCTTACTTATGCAAGAAAGTTAGCTCAC
>NW_017088485.1:0-350 GCF_001483705.2 Eufriesea mexicana
GTATGATTCGATGGATGTATGAATGGGTGGATGTATGAATGGATGGCTGTGTGGCAAGGTGGATGTGTGGATGGATGTATGAATGCATGAATGGTTGAATGGATGGATGGGTGTATGAATGGATTGAGGTATGTATGGACGGATGTACGTGTGTATGGATGTATGGATGTATTGGTGTATGCACGTTTGGATGTATGGATGTATGGGTGTATGGATGGATGGATGTATGGGTGGATGTATGTTTGGATGGATGGATGTATTGATGTACAGATGTATGGACGCATGATTGTAAGGATTTATGGATGTATGTATGGATGTTTGTGTGGATGTATGTATGGATGTATGCATGG
>NW_017088486.1:0-350 GCF_001483705.2 Eufriesea mexicana
AGCGGACTATAGCGCTAATGTCAAAGCTATCCGCTCCAAGCCTAGCGAACCGTAACATAACTCAAACTAACGTGCCGTGACCGCTTTCGTTGCCCTTCCCATAGCCAAGCTGGTCATACTAGAGTACAGTAGATCGCAGAAGTTCACAGAATGGCAGATTACAGCACAAAAGTCAAAGACATCCTGACCAAGTCTAACCAAAGCTAGCATAACGAAGCATTACCAGACCAAACCTATCGTTCCAGGACCGCCGTTGTTGGCCTCCCCAGAGTCGAGTAGGCTATAGAAGAGCAACGAACAGCAGTGGAATCCGCCGAATAGAAGTGTTTAGCGCCAACGTCAAAGATATC
>NW_017088487.1:0-350 GCF_001483705.2 Eufriesea mexicana
CAGGTCACGTCAGATCAGTCAGGTCAGATCAGGCCAGGTGAGGTCAGTTCAGTGCAGGTCAGGTCATGCCTTGTCAGGTCAGGTCAGGTCAGTTCAGTTCAGGTCAGGAGAGATCAGGTCAGGTAATGTCGGTTCAAGTCAGGACAGGTCACGTCAGGGCAGGTAAGGTCAGGTCAGATCTGGTCGGCTCAAGTCAGGAAAGGTCAGGTCAGGTCAGGTAATGTCAGGTCAGGTAAGGTCAGGTCAGGCAAGGTCAGATCATGTCAGCTCTTGTCAGGCAATGTCAGGTAAAGTTAGGACAGGTCAGGGCGGGCCAGGTTAGGCCAGGCAAGGCCAGGCAGGGTCAGGTC
>NW_017088488.1:0-351 GCF_001483705.2 Eufriesea mexicana
CATACACACCTCCATCCATACATCCATCCATCCGTACATCCATACATCCATAAAGGCATCAGTCCGTACTTCCATCGTTCGATACATCGATCCATCCATACATCCATACATATATACGTCCGTACATGCATATATCCGTACATCCGCCGTCCATACCGCAATCCATCTATACATCCATCCAATCGTACCGCCATCCATCAATACATCCAGCCATTCATACATCCATTCTTCCACTCATCCAGCCATCCACACATCCACCCATCCACATATCCATGGACCCATACATCCATCCATCCATACATCCATCCAACAATGCATCCATCCATCTATACATCCATACATACATGGATA
>NW_017088489.1:0-351 GCF_001483705.2 Eufriesea mexicana
ATTTATCTAGTTATTTATTTAAACTTTTCTATGTAATGTTCTTTAGGTAAGCACCTCCTAGGTGATTTCTCAAAAACAAACTATCTTCGTTCATTATAAAAATTATCTTACATGCATATTTAAACTGATTTTGTATTATAGGAGATCATCTTTCGAAATACATTAAATTCTGAAAAACAATCATATGCTGTATAAGGTCAAAGCTAAAGAAACTTTATCAATTTCTTACCTATTGCGATATTTAAAACAAGGAGAGATGTACGTGTGTGCGTGTGTGTGTATATATATATATAAATATATATATAAAATAAATAAATAAATAAATAAATAAATAAATACATACACACATAT
>NW_017088490.1:0-351 GCF_001483705.2 Eufriesea mexicana
TAAGTACATAAAAATTATGCAATAATTACAGCCAAAAATTGCAAGAGCTGATCGAGATTTAGAAAAAAATAAGAGATAAAAGTCAAACGACGCAATAACTTTTCGCGGCTTGTCACATTCGGCAATACCTTTCATAAACGAAAGGCTAAAACCGGGAAAAAACCGGCCAAGCAAATAAAACATAGAGCACTGCACCCAATTAGACAGGAAAATCGGGAAAACCTGAGAAGATTCGAAAGATATAAGCGATGAAATTCAAACGACATAATAGATTTCCGCGGCCTGTCACAATCGCCACTATCTTTCGTAAACGATCGATTAAAATCGGAAAAAAACCAGCAAACTAATTAA
>NW_017088491.1:0-351 GCF_001483705.2 Eufriesea mexicana
CGCCCGGAACCTAAAAAAAGTAATCAATCCCGTTACAGAAAAATTCACTCTACGCGAATATATAGAACAAACGTAATCAAGAAGCCTAATTTCGCAAATAGAAGCCAAAAAAGTCAATTACGCAGCACGATTTCACACCGACTGACACGTTCGGCACTATTATTCGAAAACGCACGCCCGGAACCTAGAAAAAATAATCAATCCCGTTACAGAAAAATTCACTCTACGCGAGTATATAGAACACACCTAATCAAAAAGCCTAATTTCGTAAATAGAAGCCAGAAAAGTCTATTACGCAGCACGATTTCACACCCACTGACACTTTCGGCACTATTATTCGAAAACGCACGC
>NW_017088492.1:0-350 GCF_001483705.2 Eufriesea mexicana
GACCTAATCTCTGGCAAGTTGATGGCTGTACTTGCCACTGGATTGAAGGCGTTAAGCGATCTAATCACCATGCTATAACAGGATATAGATTTCGAATAGACCTATTCTCTGGCCAGTAGATGGCTGTACTTGCCATGTGATAGAAGGCGTTAAGCGATCTATTCAACAAGCTATAACAGCTTATAGATATTGAGTAGACGTATTCTCTGGCAAGTAGATGACTGTACTTGACATTGGATTGAAGGCGTTAGGCGACCTATTCACCAAGCTACAACAGATTATTGATCTTGAATAGACCTTGTATCAGGCAAGCAGATAGCAGTACTTGCCATTGGATTGAAGGCGTTAGG
>NW_017088493.1:0-351 GCF_001483705.2 Eufriesea mexicana
TAAGTTCCAATAATTTAATAATTTATATCTCTGAGTTTCTCTAGAGAAATAAAAATAATTTTCTCTTTCTGATTTTAATAGATCCCTTTTCAAAGAAACCAGTAGACAGATTTGAATTCTTTTCTTTAAAAACTGGATCCCAAATCTACCTTCTACTCTAGGAAAGTAAATCGAATTGTAGTACCACTAGAATTTTTAAGTGGAGTACTCTGATGTGGGATACAATTTTTTGAGAGAGACAGTCGATAAGTTCCAATAATTTAATAGTTTATATCTCTCAGTTTCTCTAGAGAAATAAAAATAATTTTCTCTTTCTGATTTTAATAGATCCCTTTTTAAAGAAGTCAGTAG
>NW_017088494.1:0-351 GCF_001483705.2 Eufriesea mexicana
AGTATGATCATTGGAGTAGGTATTGCTATACAAACAGTACGACAAAGGGAACAAATGTTTCTGTAATTCGACTATTCGTATGTTACCTCTGTGCAGATTGACACCATATCGAATATTTCGAGATATGGTGCAATACTTGATATTTCACGCTTTATTTACTATTCAGTAATTGTCTATTGAAGAATACTGAAATTGTTTATTAATCTCCGAGGGTCACCATTTTACTACGGTGCGATGATGAGCACATATGTTACGCGGTGCATATGGAATATCCGGCCTTGGCATCCCCAAATGAGCCGTGAGGTCGGTATTTCTAAGGTTTATAACACGATCGTAAAGACAGACTATTTC
>NW_017088495.1:0-351 GCF_001483705.2 Eufriesea mexicana
CATATCTGGTGAACATACGAAAATGTAACTATTATTAGGTAATTTTGTATAAAGAAATAAAATATTTATTCACTATAAGAAGATCGTCTTTCATTTCCATAAAACAAAACGAAATGATTTCTCGAACAACCTAATACATTCGAAAATATGTAATAATAAATAAATAATAAATAATAATGAATAAATAAAATAACAAATAAATTATTTGAAACAACAATAAATCGATCTAAACCTACCTATTAATTTGCATCATTTTGATCATTTTTTAGTTTTTTAATCAAATTAAGAAGCAAATCAATTTTAATATTCCTTGAAATATACATAAATATTAAATTGCTTCAGAAATCTGAG
>NW_017088496.1:0-351 GCF_001483705.2 Eufriesea mexicana
AAAAAATTCCCCCCCCCCCCCCAATGAGCTTTATAATTATTATATAATTAATAAGTTAAATCGCCGGTTTTATGATGTGCTATTAAACCAAATATTAAAACAATCACAGCTAAAAGTAGTACTAAAATTAACGTTATACTATATAAAGTAGCTTTAATTCATAGTTTCGTATTAAATTATTCCTCGGTAAACTACTATACTGACTAGATGATTCTTGGTCTTGTAAGTGATTTGACTTTACTCCATTTTCTAAATATTCAAAAGCATCAATTCCTTGTTCTGTAATATTTTCTTGTAATTTTCTCATTGATATCTTGAAAATAACTTTGTTTTTATTTTTCATTTTCCTTT
>NW_017088497.1:0-351 GCF_001483705.2 Eufriesea mexicana
AATAACACTATCCAGAGTTCAGACACCTTTCACCTTTTAAAATATTATGCTCTGAAAATAATAATAAATACTTTTTAATAAAAGTTGTTCAATTGTATCGTTAAGATACTGTGTAAGGGCAATACGAGTACAGAATTCCAAAATCGCAACATCCTTGTAATTTAAATCAATCAACTTTTGATAATTAATAGGAGTTTGATTATCCAGCACATTTCTTAATTTGTCATTCATTTTTTTTGGATTATCCTAGCTATGAATTCCTTAAACTTTAACTAATTCCGAATCAAATTTCTTTTGCGCCTTAACTTTGGAGCTGTCATCATATTTCTATATTTCCATTAATTTTAAATA
>NW_017088498.1:0-351 GCF_001483705.2 Eufriesea mexicana
TCCGCGATTAATTATATCTTTCAGACAGCTTTCCTCGGTTGTTAGTGCAATTGTTGTCCATCGAGTAATTACATTTCATTTCGCACCACGGATTACGTTTTTATATTCAATGTTTCTATGAACGCGTGCATCTCTGTGAACCATAATTTACAAAAGTTAGATTTCAACCTACCGAGTATTGAAAACATCAAGCTGTCTTAAGACGATACAAATTTTATATATTTTTCGTATATTTTATTTTTGACTTCGTCAAAAACGCTTCTAATAAATAATTCGCTATTTATTTATATGATAGAAACGTGGTTGTAAGTTTTATTTTCATGGATTTATTTTCATCGTACCATCTTATTA
>NW_017088499.1:0-350 GCF_001483705.2 Eufriesea mexicana
GTGCTATAGCCATTGGAATGCTATAGAATCTGCCTGGAGGATTCAATCTTATTGTTATTTTCTGCTAATATCGTGGTGTGCTATCTCCCTTGTATGCGGAAGGAGGAAGAATACTATTGGCCTGCTATAGCCATTGCAATGCTATAGAATCTGGCTGTAAAATTCAATTTTACTTACATATTCGACTAGTACCGTGGTGAGCTAATTTCCGTGCATAACTAAGGAGGAAAAAGTCTATTGGAGTGTTATAGCCATTGCAATGCTATAGAATCAGGCTGGAAAATACAATTTTATTGACAGTTTCGAGTAATATCGTGGTGAGCTAACTTTCTTGCTTAGATAAGGAGAAA
>NW_017088500.1:0-351 GCF_001483705.2 Eufriesea mexicana
GTATGTGCTTGTCAGAGTCAGTGTGAAATAGCGAGTACTGGAGTTAGAATAGCGAATGTTAGAGCGAGTATAACGCAAATTCAACCTGTTGTATTCCAATTAGATAATAGAGATGCAGAATTATAGTAGAGTGGAATTTTCGAATAACAGAAGAATCACTTTCTTTCACATAGGTTGAATTAACCACTTGCGGTGGTAAGGAATTCACAGACACGTGTGCCAGAACGGCCCAGTGTTTCTGTAACAATTGCCTAACAACGTGTGTACCACGTCGTTGACAATTCTGTAACAAAAGCATTACAACGTGCGTGACACGTCTTTCCAGCGCAAGTGGTTAAAATGCATATTTAC
>NW_017088501.1:0-351 GCF_001483705.2 Eufriesea mexicana
TGCGCGCAGTCGAGTAGAGCATATTTGAGCACAGTAGAGCGCAGAAAATCAACCAAAGGCATTTTATAGCACAAAAGGCAAAAGTATCACCTCCTACCCTAACCAAGGATAACTCAGCCAAACGTGAAGCTTCCCAACCTAACGAGCGTAGACCACTATTACTGCCCCCCCCCATGGTCGAGCAGAACGTAGTAGAGCACAGTACAGCCGAGAAGGCCATAGAAAAGCAGTGTTGAGCACGAAAGTCAAAGATAACCTAACCTCTCACAACGTAACCTAACCCAACCGAGCATAATCTAACCTAACCTGACGTGCCGCGACCACTATTGCTGGCCATCCCAGAGTCGAACA
>NW_017088502.1:0-351 GCF_001483705.2 Eufriesea mexicana
CTGGGCGGGGGGTGGGCCAGTAATTATGGTCTCTGCCCTCTATATTGTGTTAGGATACGTTGTGTTACGTTAAGTTTGCTTGCGTTATGTTCGGATAGATTCGACTTTCGCGGTATACACCGATATTCGGTGTTTTCATACTCTCTACTGTGCTCTAGTATGTCCTTCTTGGCACTGGGGAAGCCAGTAATACTGGACGCGGCACGTTATTCTCAGTTGGATTACGTTTGGTTAGGTTACGCTGGGTCGGGCTATGCAAGGATAGCATTGGCTTATGTGCTCATCATTGGTATTCTGCGGACCTGTGTTCTGTTGTTCTCTATCATATTCGGCTCTATCATATGGTCTCGG
>NW_017088503.1:0-351 GCF_001483705.2 Eufriesea mexicana
TATAATCTATTTACTGGTCACCCACATTCTATGACGACGATAGAATGACGAAGGGGTAAATCAATTATCGCCAGAGACATAAAAAATTGGCTACACAGAAGTGGGTATATCTGCCTACAAAATTATATAGCCTACACACTGACCATCTAAATTTTGTAGCAACCCTGACATGGTCGAAAGATGAATCAATTATCGCCAGAGATATTTAGAAACGAAGATAGAATGCTGAGCGTAGCCACATAAGCTGTGCTATTGTCATTTGAGTAACCCTTTCAATGAGCATCTAAGTAGTATAACAAATTTTTAAGCGATCAATGGCTAGGTAAGTCATCGCTAGTGGAGTTAACAATT
>NW_017088504.1:0-351 GCF_001483705.2 Eufriesea mexicana
TTTATTCGCGGTCGTCGAACGTTGTACGTCGGTTTGCAAACCGTCGTTTGTAAAAATTTCGAACCATCGTAAATTGATCTGTCGCGTAAATGGCGTTGAAATCCTTTAATCGTTCTCAGTGAGACGGAATAATTACGAGAAGGAGAACGTGAAAACTTGCACTAAAAGTAAATGTAACAATTAAATCGTAGCTTTCCTTCTTTAAAAATAAAAATTTCTTCGTGAAACAGACACGAACCATTTTTCTTCCGCTGTTTTTAATAGATCCCCATCGATCTATATATGGTTCATATAGACTCACTCTATAGTGATAGTGATTGTGAAATAATTTTGAAATATCCCGTAGGCGTT
>NW_017088505.1:0-351 GCF_001483705.2 Eufriesea mexicana
GTACAAAAGTCAAACCTACCCTTGCCTAGCCCAACTTAACGTGAGCAAACCGAACATTATCTATCTCAACCTAACGTACCGCGACCAGTATCGCGGGCCTCCACTGTGTTGAGCCAAGCATATTATAGCCGAACAGAGCACAGGAATCCATAGATTAGCAGTGTATAGTAGAAACGTGGTAGCTACACTATCCTAACCCAAACCAACCTAACGAAGCCAAACATAAACTGGGTCAACGTTACGCGCCGAGACAAACGTTGCTGGACTCCCCAGAGCGGAGCAAAATATATTTCAGGAGAGAAGAGAGCAGGAATCCATATAACAGCAGCGTATTGGAGAAACGTCAAATTC
>NW_017088506.1:0-351 GCF_001483705.2 Eufriesea mexicana
ATACAGCCATACATACATGCATCCACACATCCACACATACATCCAGACATCCATACATCCATACGTCCAAACATCCATACATCCAAACATGCATACATACATACATTCATACATACATACATTCATACATACATACATCCATACATGCATACACTCATTCATGCATACATCCATACATCCATCCACCCACACACCCATACATCAATAAATCCATCCACCAATAACTCATACATCCGTACATAGATCCATTCATACGTCCATATATACATAAATACAAACATCCATACCTACATCCATGCATACATCCTTCCACTCATCCATACAAACATCCATACATACATCCGTCCTTCC
>NW_017088507.1:0-351 GCF_001483705.2 Eufriesea mexicana
CAGAAGAGTCATCGCTTCCCAATCCTAATCAGAAACATCAGAGCATAACCAAACATAGCCTGACTGAATCTAACTTGCCAAGACGGATATTACTGCTCACCCCAGTGCCAAGCAGAACATACTAGGGCACAGTAGAGCGCAGAAATCCACAGAACAGGAGTGTTCAGCACAAATGTTAAAGATATCCTTACAAAGCTTAGACTAACACAACATAACCGATAGTAACATGACACAACATAACGTGCCGAGACCACTATCGGTGGCTTTCCCAAAGGCAAGCTGAAGGAATTAGGGCGCTGTAGGGCGCAGAAATCCGTGTAACAGCAGACTAGTGAAATAAAGTCAAAGCTA
>NW_017088508.1:0-351 GCF_001483705.2 Eufriesea mexicana
GCCAAACCTATCCTAACCTAGCGAAGCCAGCCGTGACATATCACAGTCAAGTGTGCCACGCACATTATTTCTGGCCCCCAAAGAGACAAGCGGAACATATTAGAGCACCGGAGAGTGCTGAAATCCATCGAATGGTGGAGCATGGCACAAAAGGTTAAGCTACCCTTTCTTAACTTAACCAATCGTGACATAACCGAACGTAACCTAACTAAATGTAATATGCCGGAACCAACATTGCTGGCCTCGCCTGCGTCAAGCGGAGCATATTATAGGACAGTGGAGCGCAGAGAAGCACCGCATTGAAGTGTAACGCTGGAAAGTAGAGGACATACAAAACTTTATTTTTTTTTT
>NW_017088509.1:0-351 GCF_001483705.2 Eufriesea mexicana
TAATATTGTATATTTCAATCTTGTATATTTCAATATTATACACACTTCTAATATTGTATATTTTCTTTTATATTATATAATTCAATCTTGTACATTTTAATAATATATATGATTTTAATATTGTATATTTCAATCATGTATATTTCAATATTATACACACTTCTAATATTGTATATTTTAATATTATACACACTTCTAATATTGTACATTTTAATATTATACATACTTCTAATATTGTATATTTTAATATTATATATAGCTTTAATACTGTATATTTTAATATCGTATGTTGTTTTAATATTTTATATTTTCTATTACATTTTATATTTCAATCTCGTATATTTTAATATT
>NW_017088510.1:0-350 GCF_001483705.2 Eufriesea mexicana
TGGCAAGCTATAACCATTGCAATGCTATAGAATCTGGCTGGAAAGTGCAATTTTATTGCCATTATCGACTAATATCGTGGTGAGCTTACATCCTTGCATAAGTAAGCAGGAGAGATTCTATTGGCGTGCTATAGACATTGCAATGCAATAGAATCTTAATGGAAAGTTCAATTTTATTGTCCTTTTCTGCTAGTATCGTTGTGAGCTAACCTTCTTGCATAAACAAGGAGGAAGGACTATATTGGCAAGCAATAACCATTGCAATGCCTCATAATCTGGCTGGAAAGCTCAATTTTATTGTCATTTTCCACTAATATCGTGGTGAGCTATCTTGCTTGCATAAGTATGGA
>NW_017088511.1:0-351 GCF_001483705.2 Eufriesea mexicana
TTTTATCAGAATATATATATAGTGCAGTACTACTACTTGTATTAAAATATGTTTAGTCAAGTATTACTACTTTTATCAGAATATATAAATATAGTCGAGTATTATTACTTTTATCAGAATATATAAATATAGTCCAGTATTACTATTTTTATCAGAATATAAAAATATAGTTAAGTATCACTACTTTCATTGAAGTATGTATAGTCGAGGATTACTACTTTTATCCAAATATATATAATCAAGTATATTACTACTTTCATTATTATCAACATATTGTTGGTATTATATAAACAAAAATGTTAAATACCATGCTTTCTCAATTCATTTTAATACTAGAACTACCGATCTGTA
>NW_017088512.1:0-351 GCF_001483705.2 Eufriesea mexicana
TTATTTTATTTTACTGAGAACTAATATTTTAAACTTTTCCATGAAAATAGTATTTTTTATATTTCGATACAATATCTCGAACTTATTATTTATAATATGGAATATATTTATATGACGTTAATAATAAATTGAATTTTTTAGTATATAATAGCAGTATCTCATTAATTTTACTGGGAACTAATATTTTGAACTTTTTTATGAAAATAGTATTACACTTTGATGCTATATAACAAACCTTTTATTTATAATATGGAATATATTTATATAACGTTAATTATAAATTAAATTATATATTATATAAGAGCAGTATTTCCTTAATTTTACTGAGAACTAATATTTTATACTTTTTTA
>NW_017088513.1:0-350 GCF_001483705.2 Eufriesea mexicana
AATAAGTTCGAATTGACCAAACACTATCTATACCATTGCAATGGCTATAGCACGCCAATAGAACCTTTGCTCCTTATTTATGCAGGAAAATTTGCTCACCACAGTATTAGTCGAAAATGTCAATAAAATTGAATTTTCCAGCCAGATACTGTAGCATTCCAGTGGCTATAGCACGGTAATAGAAACATTCCTCGATATTTATGCAAGACAGTTAGCTCAGCACGATATTAGCCGAAAAATGTCAATAAAATTGGACATTCCAGACACATTCTATAGCATTGAGGTGCCTATAGCACGCCAAATGCATCATACCTCCTTATTTATGAAAGACAGTCATCTCATCACGATAA
>NW_017088514.1:0-351 GCF_001483705.2 Eufriesea mexicana
ACGGAAACTAAAGGAATAGGGTTGTAAGGCACAAAAGGCGAAGTAGCCTATCCTAACCTAGCCAAACGTAACATTCCCAAACGTACCCAAACTCAACCTAACATTACGAGGCAGCTATTGCTGACACCCACAGGGACAAGTAGCGTGTACTAAAGCACAGCTGTTCGCGTAAATACCCTACATTCCAGTGAAAAGAACAAAAGTCGAAAATATCCTAACATAACCTGACCTAACCTAACATAAACGTACGTAGCGTAACTAATATGTGCGTGCCGCGAAAACCGCTGGCGGACTCTACATATCCAAGTAGAATACAGTAGAACACAGTAGGTAACGGGAAACCGCCGTATA
>NW_017088515.1:0-351 GCF_001483705.2 Eufriesea mexicana
ATCCTATAGGGTTGCTATAGGAAATGCATTGCCATAGAATCAGACTTTAAAGTCCAATGTTATGGACATTTTTGACTAATATCGCGGTGAGCATGATTTTCTGCATAAATGAGGAGGTAAGATCCTATTGGTTTGCAATAGCCATTGTATTGCGATAGAAACAGACTGAAAAGATCCATTCTATTGACATTTGCGACCAATATCGTGGTGAGCAACCTTCTCTGCATAAATATGAAGGGAAGATCCTATTGGTTTGCTATAGCCGCTGCATTGCAATAGAATCTGCCTGAAAAGATCAATTCTATTGACATTTTCGATTAATATCATGGTGAGGAAACTTTTCAGCATATG
>NW_017088516.1:0-350 GCF_001483705.2 Eufriesea mexicana
GACATATTCGACTAATATCGTGGTGAGCTAATTTCCTTGCATACGTTAGGAGGAGAGATCCTTTTGGTGCGCTATAGCCATTGCAATCCTGCAAAATCTGCCTGGAGAATTCAATTTTATTGACATTTTTGGCTTATATCGTTGTGACATAACTTTCGTTCATAAACAACAAGGAATGATGCAATTGGCGTTCTATAGCTATTTCAATGCTATAGAATCAGTCCGGAAAGGACAATTTTATTGACATTTTCGACTAATATCGTGGTGAGTTAACTTTGTCGCATAAATAAGGAGAAAGGATTCTCTTGGCGTGCTATAGGCATTGCAATGGTATAGAATCTGACTGGAGT
>NW_017088517.1:0-351 GCF_001483705.2 Eufriesea mexicana
TTCAAAATCTGTAACCTGCTACCGCTTGGTGAATATATCGCATAACGCCTTCAAACCGATGGCAAATACAGCCATCTACCTGCCAGAGAATAATTCAGTTCAAAATCTAAAATCTGTTATAGCTTCGTGAATAGACCGCCTAACGCCTTCTACCCAATGGCAAGTACAGCCACCTGGTTGTCAGGCAATTGGTCTATTCAAAATCTATAACGTGTTATACATTGGTGAGAAGATCGTCTAACGCCTCCAATTCAATGGCAAGTACAGCCATCTACTTGCCACAAAATCGGTCTATTCAAAATATATATCCTGTTATATCTTGGTGAATAGATGGCCGAACGCCTTCAGCCC
>NW_017088518.1:0-350 GCF_001483705.2 Eufriesea mexicana
TAGCACGCCAAAAGAAACTTTCCTCCTTATTTATGAAAGAGAGTTAGCTCACCATGTTATTAGACAAATATGTCTATAAAATTGAACATACCGGGCAGATTCTACAGCAGTGCATGGCTATAGCAATCCAAAAGGATATTCCCTCCTTGCTTATGCAAGAAAGTTAGCTCACCACGATATTAGTCGAAAATGTCAATAATATAGACTTTCCCATTCAGATTCTATAGCATTGCAATGGCAATACCGCGCCAAAAGTTTCTTTCAACCTTATTTATGCAAGAAAGTAGCCTCACCAAGATGTTAGTCGAAAATGTCAATAAAATTATGTTTTCCAGCCAGATTCTACAGCA
>NW_017088519.1:0-351 GCF_001483705.2 Eufriesea mexicana
CAGGTATTCGTTGGATTTCTGCGCTCGGCTGTCCTCTAATGTGCTCTGCCTGGCACTGAGGGGCGGGGGGTCAGCTGTTCGGTTAGGTTAAGTTATGTCAGCTTATGTTAGGATGTATTCGACTTTTGTGCTATACGATTCAAGGCGGTCGATGTTCATGCTCAACTGTGCTCTAGTACATTCTGCCTGCCTCTTGGCAGGAGAGCAATAGTGTTCTCGCCACGTTAGTCTGAGTCAGGTTGGGCTCGATTAAGTTACGCTTGGTTATGCTAGGATAGGGTAACTTTGACCTTTATCCTGTACACCACGATTTCACGGATTTCTCCTCTCTAATGTGCTGTTATATCTTCC
>NW_017088520.1:0-351 GCF_001483705.2 Eufriesea mexicana
TCGTATTCATCGTACCGCTGAAACTACTATAATCTTTACACGTTATAGTTAGGTACCCATTAAAGATCGGTAGTTCTAGTGTTAAAGAAACAGCGGAGAAAAAGTAATCGCTTAATATAAGCTTTTGTAACTTGCTTCAACGTACTATAAGCTATGCAAAACAACATTAAATTTTCAAAAGAAGTCCCTTATTTAGCTTTATGACGTCATCATTCTGAAGGAATCTTTTTCAATATGGCGTTTTCAATATGATAAGATTCCAGCCAAATGAAATTAGTGACAAAAAAATCAAAAAGGATTTGAAACTATAACATATTTTCTAGGCATTGAGGTTCGTATATTTCAATTTTT
>NW_017088521.1:0-351 GCF_001483705.2 Eufriesea mexicana
TGACGCAGCCAAACGTAACATAACCGAACGCAGCATAGCCCTACCCGTCGTGCGGAGACCACTATTGCTAGCCTCTCCAGAACAAAGCGCAGAATATTAGATCACAGTGGAGAAATCCTCCAAATAGCAGTGTATAGCACAAAAGTCTAAGCTATCCCAACAAAACCAAGAATAAACTAACAGGGCCATGCCTCTATTGCTGGACACCGCAGAGTCAAGGAGAACATATTAGAGCACAGTAGAGCGCAGAAATTCAACGAATAGCGGTGTAGAGCATATATGTCTATGCCATCCTAGACATACCTGACCTAAACTGGGCTAAGCAAATGTAACCTGACACAACCTATCGTG
>NW_017088522.1:0-351 GCF_001483705.2 Eufriesea mexicana
GACCGATCAGCCTCCTCGCAAACATTAGTAAAGTTTTCGAAACTGTAATAAACAAAGCACTGACGACCTACTGCTATACCAATAGCGTTACCCCGGAGGCACAGTTCGGGTTTAGGTATCAACACTTCCACGATACACGCGATTTCCAAATTCACGTCGGACATTTGCTGGGCGAGAAACACCGCCGAATGCGCAGACGCCCTCCTCATAGACCTAGAGAAAGCTTTCGACACGGTGTGGCTGCACGGTCTCTTCTTTAAACTCATAGAGGCTTCCCACCGCATCTTGTCAAGATGATCTGGGATATGCTTCACGGTAAAAAGTAGTAGACATGCGTGCAAAAGAGTGTGA
>NW_017088523.1:0-351 GCF_001483705.2 Eufriesea mexicana
GGACGTATATATGTTTGGATGTATCGAATGATGGATGCATGGATGGATGGATGTGCGGATGGACGGACTTATGGATGTATGGATGCATGAATGTATGGATGTGTGTATGTATTAATATATGGATGGATGTATGTATGGATGGATTGAGGTATGGATGCACGGATGAACGTATGTATGAATGTATGGATGTTCATATCTACGGATGTATGGATTTATATATGTATGGATGCGTGGATGTATGAATGTATGGATGGGTGGATGTATGTATGGAGAGATGTATGGAAAGAAGGATGTATGGATGGATGTATGTGTGGATGAATGGTTTTGTGGATGGATGGATGTATGGATGGA
>NW_017088524.1:0-351 GCF_001483705.2 Eufriesea mexicana
AAATAAATAAATAAAAGAAAAAAGTAAGATATATTTATTAGTAATTTGTATTTAAATTATTATCTACTACTTAATCTGATAATTTATAATATTGTTTAATTCAATTTAAATACTATTCTATAAACAAATATAAAATTTATATTTACAACAATTGTAATAAAAAAATACTACAGTCAAATTCATTTCTCACCTTATTTAATTCTTCTATCCTCCTTATCTGGTAGGGAGATGTGGAAGATGTTTCAAAATATACATAATCTACAAATTAAAAAATAAAAGTCTATGTAATATTTTTTCATTTTTAAGAGAAGATTTATCTGTAGCGTGTGTGTGTGCACGCGCGCGCGTTAT
>NW_017088525.1:0-351 GCF_001483705.2 Eufriesea mexicana
GTGCAGAACCATTATAACTCGGGAAATCAAAAAGTGACGACACAGATCTGAGTACAACCATCATCATGGTATTGTAGCCGTCGAATGCCACTGTTCACTGATGATGTAAATTCCAAAGAAATTCTAGTGTAATTTATGTGCATTACGGAGGTCTTGGGCTATATCCAATTAACAGTATGGTACTTATTGCATCCACCAATGTAGCTCAGTTGCAGTTTGATTATTCCCTTCAATGATGGTTTAAGTTCTGTAATAACTCTAGAATGACAGAAGACAGATCCACTGACCCTCGAGATATTAGCAATTTACAAAAGAGTACTGAGTTCACCCACCACCACAGAAATGTGGCCA
>NW_017088526.1:0-351 GCF_001483705.2 Eufriesea mexicana
ATAGTAATCCATTTATGAAGTCTAATGCAACGTTTAATTTAACGTAATGTTAACAAATTTGTATAAATTTTGTAATTTTGTAATTTTTATCAAATTTACTAATTCTCTATAATATATGTTAATCTATCTTTAAAGTCTAATCCAACGTTTAATTTAATATGATGATAACAAATTTATATAAATTTTAGAATTTTGAAGTTTTTATCCAATTTATTAATTTCTTACAGTATATGATAGTATATCTACGAAGTGTAACGTAATGTTTAATTCAATGCTCAATTTAATATAATGTTAACAAATTTATATAAATTTTGTAATTATAATCAAATTTACTAATTCTCTATAATTATA
>NW_017088527.1:0-351 GCF_001483705.2 Eufriesea mexicana
TTAAGGTAGCCTCGACTTCTGTGCTATGCACTGCTATTCGGTGGATTTCTGCGTTCTATTGCGCTGTAATTTGCACTGCCCGGCGCTGAGGGGGGCGGGGGTGCAGCGATAGTGGTCTCGGCACGTTGGGTTAAGTTATGCTTCGTTTGGCTAGGTTAGGCAACGTCAGATTAGTTTATGATATGTCTGACTATTCTTCCTTGTACTTGAGTGCGGTGGATTCCAGCGCTCTACTGTGATCTAATGTTCCCTGCGGCGCTCTAGGAATTCCAAGAATAGTGGCCGCGACACGTTAGGCTGTGTTAGGTTACGTTTGGTTAGGTTCGGCTTGTGTGTGTCAGGTTAGGATAT
>NW_017088528.1:0-351 GCF_001483705.2 Eufriesea mexicana
AATTGTTCCTTTACTCTTTGAGGACGACGTCTGTGTACTGTATGGACCTGTATCCTGATTCGTTCCATGTACTACGCAAAATTACTATATAACGCAAAATACTACCTACGTGAAAACAAATCGGGAATTATACGTCGTCCTTGAAGAGTACTTTCGCATACCACTAACGGCAACAAAGATGCCGCCTTGAATAGAGTTACTGAAACACCTTGTATATGTGGACAACAAGCGTCTTGTCTTTGTAGTGACCATAAGCACGAAGAATTAATTTTTGGGGTGCAAATTGCGAACAGGGCTTATTGAACGTACTTGCACGTAACTGTTTTTAAAGAATCCGTCGTCCTTCGCTTC
>NW_017088529.1:0-351 GCF_001483705.2 Eufriesea mexicana
GATTTACTTCCAATCGGCTGTGAATGCTCGTGATAGTAAATTCGCCATTTAGCAAGTTCTCAACCGATGAATATTCCTTCATGTGACGTATAATGGGATATACGTGGAACGTGCTTCATTCTCCCTTATTATAGCGGTCGTTCCGTTTCTATCGTGTCTCTTGCTGAATCTCTCACAGCGCTAACCTGCTGTTCCGTGGCTATTCTATAGGTCTCAATTTATGCAATTATTTGCGAGTGAGGGAGGAAGGGAGGTTTCGCGCGTACACCAAGCTTCATGGGAATCGATAAAGTTCCTATTTATCTTGCTTGCAAATTATACCGATGCCAGTATACTCAACAACTTCGGGTT
>NW_017088530.1:0-351 GCF_001483705.2 Eufriesea mexicana
CTATAGCCATTGCAGTGCAATAGAATCTGCCTGGAATATTCAATGTTATTGACATTTTCGGCTGATATCGTGATGAGCTGTCTTTCTTCTATGAATAGGTAGGAATGATACCATTGGCGTGCTATAGCATTTGCAATGCTATAGAATCTTCCACGAAAATTCAAATTTATTGATATTCTCGAATAATATCGTGGCGATGTAATTTTCTTGCATAAATAAGGAGGAAAATTCTATTGGCCAGCTATAGCCATTGCAATCCTATCGTATCTTGATGGAATATTAAATTTTAATGACTTTTTCGACAAATATCGTGGCGAGCTAACATTCTTGCATTAATAATGAGGAAAGAAT
>NW_017088532.1:0-351 GCF_001483705.2 Eufriesea mexicana
ATTATACGTGAGGATAGGTTAGGACGGGGTAGCATTGACTTCTGTGGCATACACTGCTGTTAGTTGGATTTTTACACCATACATTGCTCCGTTCTACACTGCTTGACACTGGGGATGCCAGCAATAGCGGTCGCGGCAGGTTAGGTTGAGCTAGGTCACGCTTCTTCATGTTACGATTGGGTAGGCTTCGATAGGATATCTTTTTCACTTTCCTGCTTTACACTGCATGGCGGCGGACTTCTGCCATCTACTATGTTCTAGCATATTCAAATTCGCTGTGCGGAGGCAAGCAATATCGGTCACGGCACGCTAGGTTGTGTTAGGCTACGTTTGGTTATGTTACGTTTGGTT
>NW_017088533.1:0-351 GCF_001483705.2 Eufriesea mexicana
AATTAGGGATTTATTCGAGATGGAGATCTATGGATCAAGTACCTATCTTTTAAATTTTCAATTAAAAATTCTGCATTTTACGTTGCTTTTTATTTACTTAGTTTCTTCAATTCTTCTAATTAATAATTCTTTTGATTCCTCCGAAATCAGGGATTTATTCGAAATGGAGGTCTATGCATCAAGTACCCATCTTTTAAATTTTCAATTAAAAATTCTGTGTTTCACGTCTTTCTCTATTTATTTATTGTCTTCAGTTCTTCTAATTAATAATTCTGTTAATTCCTCCGAAATTAGGGATTTATTCGAGATGGAGATCTATGGATCAAGTACCTATCTTTTAAATTTTCAATT
>NW_017088534.1:0-352 GCF_001483705.2 Eufriesea mexicana
CTTTTATATCTTCCCCAACACGTATACGTTTTCCAAATTCCTCCCCCAACGTGACCGAATATGGTCACCAATCTGACCCATCACCGGCGTTTTTCTGACCGACCTGGCCTTCGAACCCTCGGTGACTTTCCAAGCTATATCTACCTATACACGAGGTGGAAATCATGCGATACTATGACATTTATTATTTTAGTTGATGTTTGTGAGCGTGGTAATAGTTACATACATTTTTAAATATATATGTGTTGATATAATAATGAAGCGATGTATGTCAGAAAGGGATGAGTGAGACAAGTATGCATGGGATAGCAATATCTAAATGATCGAGGTGTCGCGTGAATTGTGTACGTTC
>NW_017088535.1:0-351 GCF_001483705.2 Eufriesea mexicana
ACTGCATTGCAATGGCTATAGCACTCCAGAAGGGTCTTTCCTCCTTACGTAGGGAAGGAAGTTAGCTCACCACGATATAAGCAGAAAATGGCAGTATAATTGAATTTTCCAGCAAGATTCTATAGCATTGCAATGCCTATATCATGCCAACAGAATCTATCCTCCTGATTTATGGAAGAAAGTTAGCTCAACACCATATTAGTCGTAAATGTCAATAGAATTGATTTTTCCAGCCAGATCCTTTGGCATTGCAATACCAATAGCACGCCAATAGAATCTTTCCGCCTTATTTACGCACGAAAGATAGCTCACCACGAATATCAGTTGAAAATGCCTATAAAATCGAAACGG
>NW_017088536.1:0-352 GCF_001483705.2 Eufriesea mexicana
TACAATACTCTGCCCGACTCTGGGGAGACGAGCAATAGCGGTCACGGCATGTTGAGTTGAGTTTGGTATCGTTGGCTTAGGCTAGGTTAGGTTATGTTTGGTTACAATAGAAAAGGGTAACATTGACTTTTGCGCTATGCACTGCTGTCCGGTGGATTTCTGCGCTCTACGGTACTCTAATATGCCCTGCTTTGCACTGGTTGGGCCAAAAATGGTAGTCGCAGTGCGATAGGTCGAGTTAAGTTACGTTTGGCAAGGTTACGTTAGCACAGGTTATGTTTGGAAGTCTTTGACCTTCCTGCTATACACTGCCACTCTATTGACTCCTTCGCTCTACTCTCCCCTAAGATGT
>NW_017088537.1:0-352 GCF_001483705.2 Eufriesea mexicana
CCCCGCGTAAAGTTCCGCCGTGCCTAAGAGGTTAATATGTCACATTTTAGATAATGTAACGGTGTGCGAGGTATCGAAATAAAATAATTTTACGTGTTAATTATCATACGACTTCTTATTCAATGCTCAGAAAAATATCGGCAGCTTTGTAACAGAAAATCTTTGAACTCCTATTCTTCTTTAGCCAAAAAGTCGTCGATTGTAAAGGGTTAACACGTTGAATGCCATGGGGACCACCGGTGACCGTCGACGCGACCATTAGTAAAAATACATAATTAGAGTAAATATTGATACTGATAAATTTTTAAATAGTACCATTGTTACTATAATGGTTCGAAGAAATTAATACCAT
>NW_017088538.1:0-352 GCF_001483705.2 Eufriesea mexicana
GAGAACACTATTGCTGGCCACCCCAGAGGCGAGCAGAGCATATTAGAGCACAGTATATCGAAGAAGTTTACCGAAGAGCAGTATACAGCACAAAAGTAAATATTACCATCGCCTACCCTAACCAAACGTAACATAACCACGGGTAGCCTAAATTGAAATAACCGGGTGGGACGCCAATCACCGGCCTCCCTACAGTCGAGCAGAGTGTAGGAGAGCAATGTAAAACGCAGATGTCCACCGAATAACAGTGTATAGCACAAAAGTCAAAGCAATCCTCCACAAACCAAACCAACCGTGACATACAAAAGCGTAACATAGCACAACCTAATGAACCGCGACTGCTATTGCTGGC
>NW_017088539.1:0-352 GCF_001483705.2 Eufriesea mexicana
GAACATATTATAGAACAGTAGAGGGCACAAATCTCCTTAGAGCATTGTATAACGCAACAGACGGTGCCATCCTTACCAAACGCAGCCTAGCCTAACCTGACCGAGCGTAACGTATCCAAACCTGTCGGCCACGACCATTATTGCTGGCCTCCCCGGAGTCGAGCAGAGTACATTATAGCAATCTAGAGAACAGAAAGCCACCGAGTAGCAGAGTATAGCACAAAAGCCAAAGTTAACCAAGCCTAACCTGACCAAACGTTTCATCGCCGAACGTAAACTAACTCAACACAACGTGTCTAGAACACTATTGCTAGCCGCCACAGAGCCAAGCAGAATATATTACAACACAGTG
>NW_017088540.1:0-352 GCF_001483705.2 Eufriesea mexicana
GTTAAGATCTATATCAAAAACTGTTTCGGATGCATGGCATTTACAAGTAACGAAGAACGAAAGCAGAGTTATCATTATCACAATTCAGATGGAAGAAGAATGGTATGACGGAAAGCGAATGAAGAGTTTCACCGTCGAAACACCAGAGGTACCGTAAAACACGGCGGAGGTAGCGTGATGGTTTGGGACTGTATTTTGACCAGAGGAATAGCCAATTTAGTTTTTATTCGCATCATCGTGGACAAAAACTGTCACATACACCTATTGAAAAATAATTTATTAAATAGTACAGAAAAAATGGGAATTCGCAACAATTTTAACTTTCACTAGGATAACGACCCCAAACATAAAA
>NW_017088541.1:0-352 GCF_001483705.2 Eufriesea mexicana
TTTTTAATGAAGTAGATGAAGTGTAGCAACTTATATTCTACTCTCGCTGAAAGTTCTACATCCATTTTCTACCACGCAGTGCGAAACTCTGGAGACATGGTGATCACTATCGAAGACCTCAAACTTGATCATTGTAAGTTGAACTTATGGGGGTTAAATAATTTTTGGCAAATACGTTATAGAGATAGTTACATGGGAAATTAGATATGGAGGTCTGGTCATCAGAAGATCCTGTAATAAGAGAATGATTGGTACCTAAGAAATGGAAAAAGGGAGAAGGTGTATAATTAGAATAAATTATTACTAACGAATCTTCTTAAATTACAGCTTATATTATCAGTAATATTAGTAC
>NW_017088542.1:0-352 GCF_001483705.2 Eufriesea mexicana
TATCGTCAGTTTTTTAATAGAGAATCTTTGATTTTCTACTCTTCTCTAGCCAAAAATCGTCGATTGCAAAGGGTTAATATCGCTGGATGCTGATGATCACAAGACAGTGCTGGTCACTGATAACCACCACGGCAGTCAACGTATTAATGTAGGTGTAATATAGGAAATTGAAATATTATGTTGATTCATTTATTGTTACTCGAGCCGATTTTCTATTGGGCATACTAACGTCACCATCATTTGTATTTACATATGTATCGTAAAATCGTGTATATCGATGAATTATTTGCTAATTTTATTGACAAAATTCTGGGGTTTCCTTGTGTTGTATTAAATATCACTTTTATTGTCG
>NW_017088543.1:0-351 GCF_001483705.2 Eufriesea mexicana
GGTTATAGATTTTGAATAGAACTATTCTCTGGCAAGCAGATGGCTGTGTTTGCCATTGGTTGATGGCGCTAGGCGACCTATTCACCAAGCTACATCGGATTATATGCTTTGAATAGGCCTATTCCCTGGCAAGTAGGTGGATATACTTGCCATTGGATCAAGGCGTTGGGCGTTCTATGCACCAAGCTATAGCAGGTTATAGATTTTGAATAGGCCTATTTTCAGGCAGGAAGATGGCTGTACTTGCCATTGGATTGAAGGCGCTTGGCGATCTATTCACCAAGCCACAACAGGTTATAGATTTTGAACAGACCTATTCTCTGCCAAGTAGATGGCTGTACTAGCCATTGG
>NW_017088544.1:0-352 GCF_001483705.2 Eufriesea mexicana
GTGGATTCGGCACGTTAGGCTTGCTCAACCAACGTTTGACTAGATTACGTTAGTCTGAGTTAGTTTCTGATAGCTTAGACTTTCCTGGTATACATTGACATTCGGTGGGTTTATGCACTCTACTATGCTCTGCTCGAATCTGGCAAGGCATGCGATTGCAGTCGCAGCCTCTTAGGTCGCGTTAGGTTACGTTTGGTTATCTTACGGTTGGTCTGGTTTGTAGATGGTAGATTCTACTTTTCCGCTATACACTGAGATTCTATTGATTTCTGTGCTCTACTCTCCTCTGATATGCTCCGCTTGACTCTGTGGAGATCAGCAGTACTGGACGCGGCACGTTAGGTTGAGTTAG
>NW_017088545.1:0-352 GCF_001483705.2 Eufriesea mexicana
TTTCAGCACTCTACCGTGCCCTAGAACCTTCTGCTTGGCTCCGGGGAAGCCAGTAATTGTGGTCTCAGCACTTTTGGTTGGGATAGGCTGTGTTTGGTTAGGTTACGTTAGCTCCCGTTAAGCTTGGTAGCTTCGGCTTTTCTGCTATAAACGGCGATTCTATGCATTTCTGTGCACCACTTTCCTGTAATATGCTCTGCTTGGCTCTGTGGAGGCCACCACTAATGTCCGCGGCACGTTTGATTTTTATAGATTACTTTTGGCTAGGTCAGGTTACGTTGGGTTAGGTTAGGATGCCTTTGACTCTTCTGCGGCAAACTGCTATTCTATGTTCTTCTGCGCTCTACTGTGC
>NW_017088546.1:0-352 GCF_001483705.2 Eufriesea mexicana
CGTTTGTATGTATGTATGTATTGATGTATGTATGGATGTTTGTATTTATGAATGTATGGATATATGTATGGATGTATGTATGGATGTATGACTGTATTGATGGATGGATGTATGGATGTGTCGGTGTGTGGGTGGATGGATGTGCAGATGGACGCATGTGTGGATGTATGGATGGGTGTACGGATGGATGTATTTATGGATGGATGGATGTATTAATGGATTGATATACGGATGTATGTATATGTGGGTGGATGGACGTATGGATGCGAGAGTGTGCGGATGGGTGGTTGTGTGGATGGAGAGATGTATGGATGTATGGATGGATGGATATATGTGTGTATGCATGTACGAA
>NW_017088547.1:0-352 GCF_001483705.2 Eufriesea mexicana
GATCTGCTTGGCTCTGGAGGTCCAGCAGTAGTGGTGTCGGCATATTTGGTTGGGTTGGATTACCTTTGGTAGTGTTACGATTGGACACGTTATGAACTTATAGCTTTGGCTTTTGCGCTGTACACTGGCGTTCGGGGGATTTCAAGCCTCTACATTGCTCTACTGCTCTCTGTTCGACTCTGGAGAACCCAGTAATCTTGTTCTCGGTACACTAGATCAAGTTAGGTTACGTTTGGTTAGGTTATGATAGTTTGGGTTCGGTTCGGATTCCTTTGTCTTCCATGGCATCTACTGTTGTGCGGTGAACTTCTGCGCTGTACTGTGCTCTCGTATGTTCTGCTTCGCTCTGGAG
>NW_017088548.1:0-352 GCF_001483705.2 Eufriesea mexicana
AACGTAACGAGTCGAGACCTCTATTGGTGGCCTCCCCAGAGCCAAGCAGACAATGTTAGAGCTGAATAGAGCGCAGAGATCGGCCGAATAGCAGTGTATAACACAAAGTCAAAGCCATCCCAACATAACCTATCATAATACGACGTATCTAAACGTAACATAGCGCAACCTATCGCGCCACGACCGCTATTTCTGGTCTCGCCAGCGCCAATCGAGCATATTACAGCACGGTAAAGCGCAGAAATCCACCGAATAGCAGCGTACACCACAAATGTCATAGAAATCCACACCAACCTTATCCAAACCAAACCTAACGGAACTTAACGTAACTCAACCTAACGTGCCGCGAGCA
>NW_017088549.1:0-352 GCF_001483705.2 Eufriesea mexicana
CACAGTAGTGCGCAGAAATCCACCGGATAGTAATGTATAGCATAAAAGTCAAAGCAATCGTTTGTTAACCTAAGCAAGCGTATCGTAACCAAACGCAACCCACCTCAGCGTAGCGTAACCAGGCCACTACTGCTGGATTCCCCAGAGTAAAGCAAAACTTACTAGAGCAGAGTTGATCGCAGGGGCCCACCGAACAGCAGTATATAGCACAAAAGTCGAATCTAACTTACTCCGGCGTAACCAAACCTGACATAGGCAAACGTGACCTAATTAGAACAATAAGGATGCCTCCAACATTATTTGCCGCCCCAGAGCCAAGCAGAGGCTAGTAGATCCATGTAGAGCGCAGAGA
>NW_017088550.1:0-352 GCF_001483705.2 Eufriesea mexicana
CGTGTGGAATTTGGTTAATAGATGTGCAGCGCACAGCTCTAATCAGGGTAACGTTAGTGTTAATCCTTGCAAGGTCGTTCCGGTATTTCGTTCATCCTTTTGTTTATAATAGACTGCGATGAAGTTAACAAATTCTCGAAACTGCGATATAAGGAGCAGAAACCAAGTCGATACTTGCCGTCATCCTACGAACGTTCTACAGCGCTAACACGGTGGTGAGTCAAACGAATCATTTTCCTATCTATTTTTCCATCTTGTAACCATTACAACCTCAACGAGAATGACTTCGACTCAAATGGCAACACATATATAAAGCAATTGACACGACAACGAGCCGCTATTAAGGCTCAAC
>NW_017088551.1:0-352 GCF_001483705.2 Eufriesea mexicana
GAACGTAGACTGACAATGTTTACCGAGCGGAGGCCACTATTTTTGGCATCCCCAGTGACAAGGAGAGCCTATTAGGGCACAGTAGAATGCAGAGATCTGCTGAATAGCAGTTTACAGCGCAAAAGTCAAAGCGAGCCCCTCCAAACCTAACTAATCGTAACGTAACCTTACGTAACATAACCAATCCTAACGTGACGGGGCCGCTACTGCTGGTCTCCTCAGAGCCAAGCGGAACATACTATAGGAGAGTAGAGAGCAGAAATCCATGTTATCGCAGTGTATAGCACGAAACTTGAAGCAAACCTCACCTAACCGTAGCTAACATAGCCTAACCAAACGTAGCCTATCTCAT
>NW_017088552.1:0-352 GCF_001483705.2 Eufriesea mexicana
GCGCAGAAATCCGTGCAATAGCGTTGTATAACATAAAAGTCAAAGCTAGCATATCCTAACCTAACCAAACTTTACACAACCAAACGTAAGTTAATTCAAAATGACGTTGCGAGGACACAGTTGTTGGCCTCCCCAGAGCCAAGAAGAAGATATTAGAGCGCACCAGAACGCAGAAATCCACCCAATAGCAGTGTACAGCACAAAATTCAACGCTACCTGTCCTATCCTAATCAATTGTAACATAAGCAACAGTAACCAAACAGAATCTAACGTGCCGCGAACACCATTTCTGGCCTCCCCCGAGCCAAGTTCATCATATTAGAACAACGTAGGCCGCAGAAGTCCACCGTAT
>NW_017088553.1:0-352 GCF_001483705.2 Eufriesea mexicana
GAGACCACTATTGATGGCCTCGCCAGCGCAAAGCAGAAGACACTAGAGGACCGTACACTGCAGGCATCCTCCGCATTGCAGTGCAAAGCACGAAGGTAGATGATACCCTAACCTCACCTGCCCTAACCTAACCAACAAGAACGTAGAGACAAATATTGCTGGATTCCAGGGTGCCAAGCAGAATAGATTAGAGTACAGTGGAAAGCAGAGGTCCACCGCATGGCAGTGTACAGCACAGATGTTAAAGTTATCCTAACCTAACATCACCCAACCAAACCTAAACGAACGTAGTCTAACCCAACGTAACGAGCCGCGTTCGCTATTAATGGCCTCTGTGGATTCAAGCAAATTG
>NW_017088554.1:0-352 GCF_001483705.2 Eufriesea mexicana
GCAAAAAAGTGAGAGATATCCTGCCCGAATCTGACCTTACCCGGCCAAGTCAAACGAAAGCAATCTCAACCCAACGAACCCAGCCCATAATTGTTGGCCTCCCCGTCGTCAGGCAGGGCATATTAGAGGTGAGTAGAGCGCAGGGGACAATGGAATGGCAGTGTATAACGCGAAAATCAGAAGTATTATTACCAAACCAAAACAAACCTAACCTTATCGAACGTAACCTACCACAACATATCGCGGCGCGGCCACAATTTCAAGCATTCCCAGATCCAAGCAGGGAAACTTAGGTAACAGTAGATCGCAGAAATCCACCGAATAGCAGTGTACAGCGCAAAAGTCAAGGCTA
>NW_017088555.1:0-352 GCF_001483705.2 Eufriesea mexicana
AAACTATTTAAAATTCCACGCTTTACATATATTATAGATCAAATAAATTAATTGCGACAGAGAAACAATCTCTGTTTTATTTTTATTCTTATTATTTTTATATTATTATTTATTTTACTATTATTCTTTGCAGTTTTGCCAAAAGTAATTTTATTTCGCCATAATCTGAACAAATATAACACAAAATCAGTGACAAATTTATTTCTTCTGAATTTTTGACTTATATTTTTGACACTGCCATGTATAATATAATAATAACATAAAATTAAAATAATACGTTATAATAATAACGATACAAAATAAAAATAAAAATATGTAGGATACCAAAGGAAATCGCGAATCGGCTATTGCC
>NW_017088556.1:0-351 GCF_001483705.2 Eufriesea mexicana
TATCGCACCACAATATTATTCGAAAATGTCAATAAAATTGAATTTTCCGGCCAGATTCAATAGGATTGCAATGGTTATAGCTTGCCAATATAATCTTTCATCCTTGTTTATGCAAGAAAGTTAGTTCACCACGATATTTGCAAAAATGACAGTAAAATTGAATTTTCCAACAACATTCTATATCCTTGCAATGTCTATAGCACGCCAGTAGAGTCCTTCCCCCATATTTATGCAAGAAAGGCAGGTCACCATAGTATTAGACGAAAATGTCAGAAAAATTGAATTTTCCAGCAAGATTCTATAGCATTGCAATGCCTATAGCATACCAACAGTATGTTTCCTCCTGATTTA
>NW_017088557.1:0-352 GCF_001483705.2 Eufriesea mexicana
ATACACAAAAGTCAAAACTATACTAGCCATACCTATCCGAACGCAACACAAACAAACGCAATCTAATCAACCATAACGTGCCGAGGCCTCTATTGCAGGCCTCCACAGAGCCAAGCAAAATATACTGGAGCACAGCAGAGAACAGAATGCCACCAAATACAATGCATTGAACGAAGGTCAAATATATTCTGACCAAACATATCCTAATCAAACCTAGATTACCTGTTATGACGATATGAGATCTATGTTGCAGGCCTCCCCAGAGCCACGCAGAATATATCAGAGCACAGTAAAGCACAGGATCCACCGAATAGCCGCGTATAGCCCAAAAGTCAAAGCCATCCTAACCAAA
>NW_017088558.1:0-352 GCF_001483705.2 Eufriesea mexicana
TCGTTTGGCTAGGTAAGGTTGGGTCGTGTTTGGACAGGGTAGCTTCGACTTTTGCGCTATAAACAGTTAGTCGGTGGATTCCTTCGCTCCACTTTGTCCTAATATATTCTGCTTGCCTGTGGGAGTTCCAGCAATAGTGGCCACTGCGCGTTGGGTTAAGTTATGATGCGTTTGGTTATATTATGCTTAGCCACGTTAAGAGAACATAGCTTTGACTTCTGTGCTGTACACTGCTGTTCGGCGGATTTCTGCGCTCTGCATTGCTCTACTTTACTCAGCTGGACACTGGGGATGCCAGCAATCGTTGTTGTGGCACGAAAGTCTGAGATATGTTACGTATGTTCGCGTTAGG
>NW_017088559.1:0-352 GCF_001483705.2 Eufriesea mexicana
ACAGTATAGTAGAGCAAAGTAGATCACAGAAATACGCCGAAAAGGATTGTAAAGCACAAAAGTAGTTGTAGCCCATCCTAACCTAGCCAAACGTAGCATACACGAACGTTGCCTAGATAAACGTAACATGACGAGACTATATTGCTGGCTTCCACACCGACAAGCAGAATGTACAAGAGCACAGTATTGCACAGAAATCCACCGCAATGCTGGGAATAGGACAAAAGTCACAGGTATCCTACCCTAACCTGACACAGCCTAACCTAACCAAGCTTAGCGTATCTTAGATCAACTTGCAGCGACCACTGCTCCTGGCCTTCCCTGAGCCAAGCAGAATGTGGAAGAGCACAGT
>NW_017088560.1:0-351 GCF_001483705.2 Eufriesea mexicana
GAAGCAAAGATTCTATTGGCAAGCTATTGCCATTGCAACGCTATAGAACCTGTATGGAAAATTACTTTTAGTGACATTTTCGACTAATGTCATGGTGAGTTAATTTTGTTGCATAAATAAGGAGGAAAGATCCTATTGGCGTGCTATAGGCATTGCAAAGCTACTGAATCTTCCTGGAAAATTCAATTTCATTTACATTTTCGACTGATATCGTGGCGAGCTAACTTTATTGCGCAAATAAGGAGGATAGATTCAATTGGCGTGCTGTATCCATTGCATTGCTGTAGCATTTGGCTGGAAAATTCAATTTTATTGACATTTTCGGCTAATATCGCGGTGAGTTAATTTTGT
>NW_017088561.1:0-352 GCF_001483705.2 Eufriesea mexicana
GGCCACCGTGGTGCGAAGTTTTCCAGCGAATAACAGTGTAACACGCAAAACTCAAGGCCATCGCCTCCTAACTTAACCAGTCGTAGCATACACAGCCGTAACTAAGCTGTACCTAACGTGCCAATGCCAAGATTGCTGGCTTCCCCAGCGCCAGGCAGAACATGCGAGAGCACAAGAGGGCGCAGGAATCAAATTTATTACTGTGAACACAGTAGATCACAGAAATACACCTAACCAAACGTATCATAAACATACGCAACGAGTCGTAAGCTAACGTGCCAAGACCACAATTACCGGCCTCCGCAGAGCCTACCGGATAATACTGGAGTACAGTAGATCTCGGAAATCAACC
>NW_017088562.1:0-352 GCF_001483705.2 Eufriesea mexicana
TTCGGTGGATTTCAGCGATCTACTGTGCTCTGCTGTATTCTGCTTGGTCCTGCGACGTCCAGCAGTAGGGGATGCGGGTCGTTATCTTAAGTTAGGCTTCGTTCGGTTAGGTTATATTTGCTTAGGCTAGGTTCGGGTAGCTTTGACTTTTGGGCTATACACTGCGATTCTATGGATTCCTGCTCTGTACACTTCTCTAATATGTTCTGCTTGGCCCTGGGAAATACTGCAAGTGTAGTCTCGGCGCCTTATGCAGAGATAGGCAACGTTTGGGAGGCATAGGTTACGCCAGGTTAGGTAAGGTTATCTATAGTTTTGCGATTTACACCGCAACGACGCTGACTTCCGTGAC
>NW_017088563.1:0-351 GCF_001483705.2 Eufriesea mexicana
TTTTCCAGCCAGATTCTATAGCGTTGCAATGGCTATAGCACGCCAGTAGAATCTTTCCTCCTTCTTTATGCAAGTTAGCTAGCTCACCCGATATTAGTCGAAGATGTCAATAAAATTTACTTTTCCATTGAGATTCTACAGCATTGCAATGGCTACAGCATGCCAATAGCATCTTTCCTCCTTGTTTATGCCCGACTGTAAGCTCACCACGATATTAGCCGAAAATGTCAATAAAATTGGATCTTCCTGCCATATTCTACAGCATTGCAACTTCTATAGCACGTCAATAGAATCTTTCCTCCTTATTTATGCAAGAAAGTAGCATAGTACGATATTAGTAGTAGATGTCAA
>NW_017088564.1:0-352 GCF_001483705.2 Eufriesea mexicana
CAATTCTCTGCTGGCGTCTTTACAGTTGCAATTGTCGGACTTCTGTTTATTAAGTACACCGCCGTACGTACCGCTTCACCCCACATGTTTTCGTTAATTGTTTTTATTATTAAAGCCCTTGCTTTATCTAATATTGTGCGGTTTAGCCTTTCGGCCTTACCATTCAGTTGAGGTGAGCATGGTACCGTGAAATCCAGAATTATCTCCTTGCTTTACACTATTTTACGAGATATTCGTTTGCATCCTCTTTCCCATTATCACACCTCAGTTTCGAGAACTTTGAATTCCATTTTGCCTCGCACTGATTTATGTAGGATTTTAGAGTATCGCTTACCTCGTATTTTCCTTGTAT
>NW_017088565.1:0-352 GCF_001483705.2 Eufriesea mexicana
ATAGCAGAACAATCAAACCAATCCAAACCTAACACATGCTAACTTAAACTACCCGAACGTAACCTATCACAGCCTAACGCGCCGCGGCCACCATTTCTGGAAGCCTCAGAGCAAAGCAGGGATAATTAGATCACGGTTGTGCGCTGAGATCCACCGAGTAGCATCGTAATGCTCAAAAGTAAAACTACCATGTCCTAATTTAGCCTAACCTAACCAGCCGAACGCAACCTAACTCAAAATAACGTCCAATAACCACTATCGCTGGCATTGCCATAGTCAAGCTGAACATACTAGAGCACTGTAGATCGCATGAACCCACCGAATAACAGTGTACAGCACTGAAATCGTAGCT
>NW_017088566.1:0-352 GCF_001483705.2 Eufriesea mexicana
TATAACACCTGTTTTATTGTGTGAAGGGATCGGTTGAATGGATATAAGGCTGAATAGATATTGTTGACATTAATAATGATTCTATTAATAACTGTCAGGTATACAAAAACTGTTTTACGTTTTTGTACATGAAGAAAGCAGTATCGTCTGGAAAAAAATTTGAAACATTGATTAAGGATTGTTCCAATGTATCAGAACAATTGACACGGTTATTCAGCACTATATAAACAGAAAGTATACAAGAGATTTCTATGGTTACTTCTAACGTTGTTAAGATATGTGATGATTCTGTGAATTCTTAGGTATGACACGAAACTAGCTTGGGCTGTCCAATATGTCGCGAAGCTAAACA
>NW_017088567.1:0-352 GCF_001483705.2 Eufriesea mexicana
ATATGTTGAGTTAGGTTATGTTTGGTTGGGCCAGGTTGAGTTATGTTTGGTTATGATGGCTGAAGACAGATTAAGTCAGGTAGCGTTTGTTTAAGTCACGTTTGGTTAGGTTAGTATAGAGTAGCTTTGACTTTTTCATTATACACTGACATTCAGTGCCCTTCTGCGCTGTACTATGCTCTAGTATATTCTGCTTGGTGCTGGGGATGACAGGAGTAGTGGTCTAGGCACATTCGGTCGAGTTATGTTACGTTCGCCTTTCTTATGTGTGGTTCGGTTAGGACAGGGAAGCTTTCACTTTTGTGCTATACTCGGCTATTCGAGGGACTTGTACGCCCTACATTGCCCTACT
>NW_017088568.1:0-352 GCF_001483705.2 Eufriesea mexicana
TGACAAATATGTAATGAATGAAGTCATAAATTTAAAGTCATAGATTTTTATCATTTATGTATATATAGATTTAATGTATTCTTACTTTCTTGCACATTAAATTGATTTTATTTATATTACAACTTTACATATATACATGTATTTATTCTCATAAAACTTCAATTTATTTAATTATAATTTTAATAAAATAGTCGTTTGACAGATAATTTTACAATAATAATTATAAATATTTGTATATTATGAATGATACATAATTTAACGAGACGACACAAATATATACAGCAATTAAAAACTGAAATTTAGGTTTAATCGTATTGTCTATTGAGCATTTGTATCTTAAGAGTATAATTGA
>NW_017088569.1:0-352 GCF_001483705.2 Eufriesea mexicana
TTGAAAATCTATATTCTGTTATAGCCTGGTGAATAGATCGCCTTACGCCTTCAATCCAATGGCTGGTACAGCCATCTACATGCCAGAGAATTGTTCTATTGAAAATCTATGGCCTGCGATAGCTCGGTGAATAGATAGCCTAACGCCTTCAATCCAATGCCAAGTACAGCCACCTGGTTCCCAGGGAATAGGTCTATTCAAAGTCTATAACGTTTTATTCCTTGGTGAATAGATCGTCTTGCGCCTTCAATCCAATGGCAAGTACAGCCATCTACTTGCCAGAGAATATGTCTATTTAAAACCTATAAGCTGCCATAGCTTGGTGATTAGATCGCCTATCGCATGCAATCCA
>NW_017088570.1:0-352 GCF_001483705.2 Eufriesea mexicana
CGTTCTAATATATTCAGCTTGGCCCTGGACGGGAGGCAGCAGTAGTGGTACCGGCACGTTAGTTTGAGTTATGTAAGGTATGGTTAGATTGGGTTAGGCCAGGTTGGGCTTGGATATCGTCGACTTTTGTGTTATTCACTGCAGTGCTGTGAATTTCGGTGCACTAATGTGCTCTAGTACATTCCGCTTGTCTTTGTGTGCGACAGAAATAGTGGTCTCGTCATGTTAAGTTCAGTTAGGTTACGTCTGGTTGTGTTACGTTTGGCTAGGTTAGAATAGGATGCTTTGTCTTTTGTGCTATACACCGCTGTTCGGTGGGATCCTGCGCTCTCATGTGCTCTGATATGCTCTG
>NW_017088571.1:0-352 GCF_001483705.2 Eufriesea mexicana
ACAGAACAGCAGTGTATAGCACAAATTTCGAAGCTATCCTAGCCTAACCTAACTAAACATAACGTAACCAATTGTAACATAACGCAAGCTAACGTGCCTATACCACTATTGCTGACTTCCACAGAGCCAACCATAATATACTAGAGCAGAATAGAGCGGAGGAACCTGCGTCATTGCAGTGTAAGTCAAAAAAGTCAAAGATATCCTAACCTAAGCTGAACAAGCATAACCTAACCAATCATTACCTAACCCAAAGTTACGTGCCGATCCCACTAATGCTGGCCCACGCAGAGACAGGCTGAACATACTGGAGCAGAGTGGAGGGCAGGAATCCGCCGGATAGCAGTGTATA
>NW_017088572.1:0-352 GCF_001483705.2 Eufriesea mexicana
AAACACAGAGCACTGCACGCAATTAGGTTGGAAAATCGTGGAAAACTGAAGAGATTTGGAAGATATAAGCGATGAAAGTCAAACGACGTAATAGATTTCCGTGGCCTGTCATATTCAGCACTATCTATCACAAACGATCGGCTAAAATCGGGAAAAAGCCGGCAAACTAATTAAAACACAGAGCACTGCACGCAATTAGGTTGGAAAATCGTGGAAAACTGGAGAGATTTGGAAGATATAAGCGATGAAAGTCAAACGAAGTAAAAGATTTCCACGGCCTATCACATTTGGCACTATCTTCAATAAACGATAGGATAAAATCGGGAAAAAACCGGCAAACTAATTAAAACAC
>NW_017088573.1:0-352 GCF_001483705.2 Eufriesea mexicana
TACGTTATGTTTGGTTATGTTAGGCTAGGCTAGCTTTGACTTCTGTGCTTTACACTGCCACTCGGTGGATTTCAGCGTACTACTCTCCTCTACTATACTCTGCTCGAATTTGTCGAACCCGCAATAGTGGTCGCGGCACGTTAGTCTGCGTCAGGCAACGCTCGGTTGTGATACGTTTATCTGGGTTAGGTCTGTATAGCTTTGGCTTAGGTGGTATATACCGTTATTCTGTGGATTAATGAGATGTACTGTGGACTAGCATGTTTTGTGTGGCTCTCGGGGGTACAGCAATAGTGGTCTCGGCACGTCAGGCTGAGTTAGGTTACGGTTGGTAAAGTTAGGTTAGGTGAAG
>NW_017088574.1:0-352 GCF_001483705.2 Eufriesea mexicana
ACGAAATTGAATTTTCCAGTCAGATTCTATAAAATTGCAATGGCTATAACGTGCCAATAGAATCTTTCCTCCATATTTGTGCAAAAAAATTAGCTCACCGCGATATTAGTCGAAAGTATCAATAAAATTGAATTTTGCAGTCAGGTTCCATAGCATTCTAATGGCAACAGCATGCCAATAGAATATCTCCAACTTATTTATTCAAAAAATTAGATCACCACGATATTTGTCGAAAAAGTAAATAAAATTGAATATTCCAGTCAGATTCTATAGCATTGCAACGGCTATTGCGTGCCAATAGAAACTTTCCCACTTATTTATGCAACAAAATAAGCTCACCACGGTATTAGTC
>NW_017088575.1:0-352 GCF_001483705.2 Eufriesea mexicana
GGTAATTTTAAATATTACAGTATATTTAAAAAATTTTTAATTATTTATACTGTTTTTATACTTAAATATTGTGCCATAGAAAATATTATTTTAGAATTTAAGTATTTCAATTTATTTTCTAACCCCCTGCATTTTGATTTAATTATAGGACACTGTGCATTGTAAAATTATTTAATTTCCTTACCTATTTTTTAAATGTTGAACTATATACACTGTTTTTGTATTTAAATATTATTTTGGAATTTAAATATTCATATTTACTTTTTAACCCCTTGAAATGTGATTTAATTATGGGACACTATGCATTGTAAATTTATTTCATTTTCTTATCTATTTTTTAAATGTTAAACTA
>NW_017088576.1:0-351 GCF_001483705.2 Eufriesea mexicana
ATAAAATTGCATATTCCAGGAGGATATTATAGCATTGCAATGCCTATAGCACGCCAATAGAACTTTCCTCCTTAGTTGTGCGAGAAAGTTTACTTACCACGGTACTAGTAGCAACTGTCAGTAAAATTGAACATTCAAGCCACATTCTATAGCATTGCAATGGCAATAGCATGCCAATAGAATCTTTCCTCCGTGTTTATGCATGAAAGTTATCTCGCCACGATATTAGTCGAAAATGTCAATAAAATTGAATTTTCCAGTCAGATACTGTAGCAATGCAATGGCTGTAGCACGGCAAAAGAAACTTTCCTCGATATTTATGCAAGAAGGTTAGCTAATCACGATATTAGT
>NW_017088577.1:0-352 GCF_001483705.2 Eufriesea mexicana
CAATCGAGACAAAGTCAGACAGACGCAAGAAATAGATGCAAGGGTGTCGAAGACTTATCCCCATAGTATTAACTTCAGATTCTTTCGATGAATCTTCATTTCCGAATTTTATTTAACACGTTAAGTGCCCATCCCGTTTTGCTTGTCGTTCCGGTCAGGCCCAGACTCGGACGTCAAGTGGGCCACCGATGACGAGCAAAGTGTTTATAAAACTCGGAAATACTGTATCAATTGTTATAACAGGAATTCCCAAACGTTAGATCCAAAGATGGCGTATAATTTAACACCAAAATTTAACACCTTTTGGTCCTAGTTTGGGCCGCTCTCCGAGTATCGGCCGGGCCCAAACGGA
>NW_017088578.1:0-352 GCF_001483705.2 Eufriesea mexicana
ATTTCTGCACCATACTCAACTCTACTATATTCTGCTCGACACTGTGGAGGCCAGCAATACTGGCCGGTGAACGTTATGTTGACTTAGGTTGCGTTTGGGTATGTCACGATTGCTTAGGTTGGAAGAGGATAGCTCTGATTTTTGTGCTACACACAGCCATTCGGCAGGTTCCAACGCTCTACTGCGCTCTGGATCACTCTGATTGGTTCTGCGGCGGTCAGCAGTAGTGGTGTAGGGCTGTTAGTTGGAGTTAGGTTACGTTTGGTTAGGTTACGTTTCGTTAGGTTAGGACAGGATAGATATGACTCTTGCGCTTTACTCAGCTATTCGGTGGATTTCAGCGCTCTACCGT
>NW_017088579.1:0-352 GCF_001483705.2 Eufriesea mexicana
CTATCCTAACATAACACATCGTAACCTAACATATCCAAGTGTAATATAACTCAACCTAACGTCCGGCGACGACAACTGCTGCCCTCCCGAGATTCTAGCATGGTAGCGTGTACCAAGGTAGAGTGCAGGAATCCACCTAACTGCTGTACAGAGAACAATAGCCAAAGATACCCTGTCCTAACAGAACCAGCCGTAACACAAACTAACGCAACCTAACCCAGAATAGCGTGCCTAGAACAATACCGCTGGCATGCGCACAGCCAATCAGAGCACATTAGAGCACATGAGGGCGCAGAGATCCGCCGAATAGCGTTCTGTAGCACAGAAGTCAAAGTAGCCTATCCTAACTTAG
>NW_017088580.1:0-352 GCF_001483705.2 Eufriesea mexicana
GTGACAGCTGACATTTTAGGATTTTATTGAAAATGGAACAACGCGTTTTCATTGTTATGCAATATTTTTAATTTTTTATTAAAAACCTGGGTTTTCTATGTTACTGAAATTATTTCTTGCGTGAATTTTGGGGCACCCAATAAAAGCCATAATTCCAATAATTATTCTTTTGAATTCGATATTTAAGAATTTTTCTTACCTAGGAATATAATTTCCAAGTACATCAGGTGGTAGAAAATCTTGCAGTGCAATATTTACAATTTTCAATTAAGAACCTGTGCTTCCTAACTTACTGAAATTATTTCTTGCTTGAATTCTGGGGCACCCAACAAAAGCCATAATTTCAATATTC
>NW_017088581.1:0-352 GCF_001483705.2 Eufriesea mexicana
TAGTGGAAGAGAGTGTAACCGTAGTATGCTTTTCGCTACTCCAATGGACCAGATCTCCATTTCAGTAAACTAAAATACCACTGAATGGAATGGCATCTGTAGTGCTCTCCCATGAAACGTCTGTGTTATAGTTTAATCCTTTCTCCTGATATGTGTTCACTTATACCATTTGATTATTTATTTTCCCTTTCATATATCGGTGTTCTTCCTTACTGATTTTATGTGCAATATTCTCGGATTTTTGCTAAATTGCGACTAGCAACTTAGTGCAAAGGAAATATCGGGTCTCGTTGATACGCTTAGGTACACTGATCTTCCTAGCAGCTCTTGGTAATATTCTTCTTCGCTCATT
>NW_017088582.1:0-352 GCF_001483705.2 Eufriesea mexicana
ATCGTGTTGAGATATCTTTCTTACATAAATGAGGAGGATAGATTCTGTTGGTATGCTATAGGCAAAGCAATGCTATAGAATCTTGCCGGAAAAATAAATTTTATTGACATTTTCGGCTAATATATTGGTGAGATAACTTTCCGGCATAAACATGGAAGAAATATTCCATTGGCGAGCTGTAGCCACTGCAATGTTATAGAATATGTATGGAAAATTCAATTTTAGTGACTTTTTCTACTAATATCGGGGTGAGTTATCGTTCTCGCATAAATGCGAAGGAAAGATCCTTTTGGCGTGGTATTCCGATTGCAATGCTATAGAACCTCGATGGAAAATTCAATTTTATTGACAT
>NW_017088583.1:0-352 GCF_001483705.2 Eufriesea mexicana
TTATATACCCAATCACAAGATTCCTAAAAAAAATCCTTGAAGGACACCTTCAATGTCCAATCTTTAACCACGCAACCATAATCACAGGTTTTAAAAAAAAATTCTTGGATTACACCTCCGATTCCATAACTAACCTCTTACTCTACAACCATAACCACAGTTATTGATACGAAAAATGGATATGTTCTCCAAAAATCTCTTCAGTACCACTTCTAACCTGCCATTTTGTCCCTATTACTACGATGAAAAATTGTGGTCACCCCAAAATCCCCCAGATTTAATTCCTAATCTCTCATATCCCAGTGTCACAATCACAATCGACTTTACCCTTCCTGTGGATGAAATATCCCTG
>NW_017088584.1:0-352 GCF_001483705.2 Eufriesea mexicana
CACTTCCAAACTCTCGTTTTATATGGACATGTAAATATTGATTATATAGTTCAATTTTTTTAATAAATAGTTCTAATGGCATTTGAGTCCATAATAATGGTGTTCCTTTCTATAAAAATAATAATTTTATTAATATAAATTATGGATAAAATTAGAAAATTACTTACATTTTCAGCTGCATCTGCATAAATATTCAAAAGATGTTTGACTTCTTTAAAAAATTCATGATTGCGTATATCAAATTGTCTCAAAATTTCAAAACAATCTTCATATGCCTTATTTGCTTCAATAGTTTCCCTATTTAGACATTCTTCTTCTTTCTCTATATCTTCATCTAATTTAATCTCTAATT
>NW_017088585.1:0-352 GCF_001483705.2 Eufriesea mexicana
CATAATCTCAGTGTATAGCACAGTAGTCAAAACCACACATTACTAACCTAACCAAACGTAACTTAATCGAACGTAACATATCACAAAATTACCTGCCGACACCAGAATAGCTACTCTCCCCAGAACCAGGCAGAAGGTATTAGAGTACAGTGGAGCGCTGGACACGAACGGTCTGAAGTGTATAACACAAAAGTCGAAGCTATCCTATCCTAACCAAACCAAACGTAGCGCAACCCGAGGTAACGTAACTCGGCTTTACGTGCCGAGACCACTATTGCTGGCCTCCAGAGAGCCAAGCACAGCATATTCGAACAATGTAGAGCGCAGAAATCCACTGAATAGCCGTGTATTG
>NW_017088586.1:0-352 GCF_001483705.2 Eufriesea mexicana
CTCCGGAGCGCGAAGCAGAGAACATTGGAGCGCAGTGGAGCACAGAAATCCACGGAATAGCAGCGCATAGCACAAAAGTCATAGCTCTCCGATCCAAACGTAGCCAAACCTTCCCCAACCAAACGTAACGTATCTCAACCAAATGTGCCACGCGCACTATTGCTGACCTCCGCAGAGAAAAGCGGGTGCTTGTAGGCCAACGCCCAGCGCATATGTCAACCAAATAGCTGTACAGAGTACAAAATTTTAAGCAATCCGAGCCAAATATAGCCTAACCTAGCCAAACCAAGCTTAACGTAACGCAACCTTTAGTGTCGCGAACCACATTGCTGGCGTCCCCAGGAATACGCAG
>NW_017088587.1:0-352 GCF_001483705.2 Eufriesea mexicana
TTTTTACTTCCTGACGAGGTTTTTTCTGTAAGCAGTTACTCGAAGAAATGCAAACTTCATCGTCAGAACATTTCACTAATTTAAAAGAACCGCTAATCGCAATAATGCAACTCAACTTATATGCTGTAAATAATATTTCAACATAATATGCATCGCATAATAAAAAAATCATGTTGTCGGCATGGGCAAACCACGTAAAATGCGTAGCAGTCGACGTGTTAATGTAGATGTATCTACGTAATAAAATTTTATTTTCTGAAGTTCGTTTCCTTAACAATTTTATAAAATTATACTGTAAAATTACATATATTATATGCAATTACATTATTAATATCATATAACAATAGAATTA
>NW_017088588.1:0-352 GCF_001483705.2 Eufriesea mexicana
TCGATGGACGTATAAAAGGGTGGATGTATGGATGGATGAATGAATCGAAGGGTGGTCGTATGGATGTATGGATGTGCGGATGGACGCATGTATGGATGTATGAATTTATGGATGGATGGATGTATGGTTGGACGGATTTATGGATGCGTGGATGGATGGATTAGTGGATGGGTGGATGGATGGATGCATGTATGGAAGTATGCATAGATGTATGTATGGATGTATGCATGGATGTATGTATGGATGTATACATGGGCGTTTATATGGATGTATGTATGGATGTATGTATGGATGTATGTATGGGTATATGTATGGATGTGTGGGGGGTGTATGTGTGTATGCATGGGTGTAT
>NW_017088589.1:0-352 GCF_001483705.2 Eufriesea mexicana
GGAGTAAAGGCGAAAATATGCTCGGTAAGCAATAGGTGAACAAGAACCTTGATTACAAAATGAATACTATCCATCTTTGGCAACCATGCACTCTAAAATGATTTGACTGAAGTACGTCCATCATTTGCCTGCTATGGCGACTCGGGATTAGATCTCAGTTATATTCCGAGCCACTCCACATGCACTATCAAGCTTGATACAATTCTCAACTTCCACAGTGCCGCGATATCATGATTCTCTCTAAATTCTACATAGAAAAAGGGGTCCCTGCTCCATCTTCCGCCCTTTCTTCGGAAATTTTACATTTCCTCCCTCTCGACATATCCACTGTTGTATTTATGATCGTGACATC
>NW_017088590.1:0-351 GCF_001483705.2 Eufriesea mexicana
TATTGACATTTTCGACTAATATCGTGGTGAGCTAGCTTTCTTGCATAAAAAAGGAGCAAAGATAATATTGGCGAGCTGTAGCCATTGCAATGCTTTAGAATGCGGCTGAAAAACTCATTTATATTGACATTTCCGGCTAATATTGTGGTGAGCTATCTTTTTTGCACAAATAAGGAGGAAAGATACTATTGGCATGCTGTTACTATTGCAAAACTATAGAATCTTCCCGGAAAATTCAATTTTAATGACATTTTCGACTAATATCGTGGTGAGCTAACTTTATTGCAGACATAAGGAGGAAAGATACAATAGGCGAGATATAGCCGTTGCAATGCTATAGAATCCGCATAG
>NW_017088591.1:0-352 GCF_001483705.2 Eufriesea mexicana
TATTAATTCGCAATCCTGGAAATCCCTTCCAATTTTTTCCCCAAAATGTACCCTCTTAAACAGAGAATGCAATTATAAAGAAATTTTTAAAGGAAATTAATTTTTATTAAAAATGTATTAAAAATTGGAATCTTTTTACTCGTTTATTCTGCTACATATTAATTCGCAATCCTGGAAATCCCTTCCAATTTTTTTCCCAAAATGTACCCTCTTAAATAGGAAATGTAGCTATAAGGAAATTTTTAAAAGAAATTAATTTCCATTAAAAATGTAATAAAAATTGGAATCCTTTTACTCGTTTGTTTTGCTAAATATTAATTCGAATTCCTGGAAATCCCTTCCAATTTTTTTT
>NW_017088592.1:0-352 GCF_001483705.2 Eufriesea mexicana
TGTTCAAATTGGAATACGATTCCTAGAAAAATGACATGTCATGTATCAGGATATGCACACTTGGTAGTTCTAGTGTTAAACACACGAATTTGTCTCTCCACGCGAATCTGTATCAATTCCAACTTAAAACTACGCTCAACTCAACGACACAATGACAACTCACAATCAGTCTGTTACAACTAATGTCTCACAACTGAGACAAAACTAAGAACTTCTCTAAAGAACTGTTGGATGACTGACTCGTTGGCCCTTAGTCACTAGAAGGGCC
Organism: Eufriesea mexicana; assembly: GCF_001483705.2. NCBI lineage: Eukaryota > Metazoa > Arthropoda > Insecta > Hymenoptera > Apidae > Eufriesea > Eufriesea mexicana. Next base: position 269 of record NW_017088592.1, read on the forward strand.
TGGCTGATAAACACAGACCAATTTCAGAGTCCAGAAACAATTGACTCATTCCTACTTCCACTAAGGTTCAATGGTCATCTTCAG
>NW_017088593.1:0-352 GCF_001483705.2 Eufriesea mexicana
TCCATCCGTAGATCCTTACATACATACATCAATAAATCCATCCCTCCATACTTCCTTCCATCCATACATCCATCCACCCATACGTCCATCCATACATACATACACCCATCCATACATCCATTCATCCACACGACCATATACACATCCGTACATACATCGACACGTTCATCCCCACTTTCATCCAAACACACATGCACACATTCTTCCATACATACATCCACACATACATACATCCACATAACCACCCACCCATCCGTCCATCCATCCATCATTCGATCCACCTATCCATCCATCCATTCACCCATCCACTCATGCGTCCATCCATACATCCATCCATTCGTACATCCATCCA
>NW_017088594.1:0-352 GCF_001483705.2 Eufriesea mexicana
GTATACCACGAAAGTCATATATATACGAGGGTAACCAAAACGAACGTGACGTAGACAAACGCTGCCTACACATCATAACGTTTCGAGACCACTATTACTGGTATCCCCAGAGTCGTGCAGTGCATAGTAGAGTAAGGCTGGGCGTAGGAATCCACCGAATAGCAGTTCCTAGCACAAAAGTCTGCGCTGCCCTATCCTTACCTAACCAAACGCGACATAACCAAACGCAGTGTGTCTCTGCACAACATGCCGATAGCATTACTGCTGGCCTCCCCGTGGACAAGCAGAGTATACCAGAGCACATTAGAGCGTAGAAATCCTCCGAATGGCAGTGTATAGCACTAGCGTCAAG
>NW_017088595.1:0-352 GCF_001483705.2 Eufriesea mexicana
AGCACAAAAGTCAAGGAAACCCTAACCAAACCTTCTAAACCTACCCTAACGGAACGTAACATTTCTCAACCTAGCGTGCCGAGACTACACTTACTGGCCACCCGGGGCCAGAGAAACATATGACTGCGCAGTGGAACGCAGAAACACACCGAATTGCAGTGTATAGCGCTGAAGTCAATGCTATCGTGTGCGAACATAATCAAACCTGACATAAACATGCGTAACATATCTGAAACCAAAGCGCTGAGACCACTATTGCTGGCCTCCACAGGTCCTAGCAGAATATACTAGAGCACAGTAGAGCGCAGAGTTCCTCCGCGCTGCAGTGCACAGAGCAATAGTAAAAGATAAC
>NW_017088596.1:0-352 GCF_001483705.2 Eufriesea mexicana
TTGGCAAGCTATAACCATTGCAATGCTATAGAATCTGGCCGGAAAGTTCAATTTTCTTGACATCATCGAATAATATTGTGGTGCGCTACCTTTCTTTCATAAATAAGGTGGAAAGATACTTTTGGCGTGCTATAGGCATTGCAATGCTTTAGTACCATGCTGGAAAGTTCAATTTTATTGTCATTTTCTACTAACATTGTGGTGAGCTCGTTTCCTTCCCTAAGTAAGGACGAAAGATATTTCTGGAGTGCTATAGCCATTTCAATGCAGTAGAATCTAGTTGGAAAGGTCAATTTTATTGACATTTTCGACTAATATAGTGGTGAGCTAACTTTCTTGCATAAACATGGAG
>NW_017088597.1:0-352 GCF_001483705.2 Eufriesea mexicana
TGGGCGGCTCTGGCATTTCCGATGTACACTGCGATTATATGGATTTCTGCGCCCTTCTCCCCGCTAAAGTGTTCTTCTTGGCTCTGGAGATGACCGCAACTAGGTTCGCTCCACGTTAGGTTGAGCTAGGTTTCGTTTGGTTTTGTTACGGTTGGTTAAGTTAGGAAGAGATAGGTTCACCTTTAGAGCTGTATTCTGCTATTACGTGTATCCCTGCGCCATAAAGGGCTCTGGTATTTTCAGCTTGGCCCTGGCAATGCCAGCAATGGTGGTCTCGGCACGTTAGGTTGAGTTAAGTTGCGTTCGGTTAGGTTGGTTTAGGCAAAGTTTCGTCTGTATAACTTTAACTTTT
>NW_017088598.1:0-352 GCF_001483705.2 Eufriesea mexicana
TATATCAATGCAATGGTTATAGCACGCCAATAGTATCTTCCCTCCTTATTTATGCAAGAAACTAAGCTCACCTCAATATTAGCCGGAAATGTCAATAAAATTGAGTTCTTCAGCCACATTCTAAGGCGTAGCAATGGATATAGCACGCCAAAAGTGTCTTTCCTCCTCACCAATGCATGTTAGATAGGTCACCACGATATTAGCCGAAAATGTCAATAAAATTTTATTTTCCGGTAGGATTTTATAGCATTCAATGCCAATAGCAAGCCAATAGAATTGTTCCTCCTTCGTTATGTAACAAAATTAACTCACCACGGTATTAGTCGAAAATGTCAACAAAATTGTATTTTCC
>NW_017088599.1:0-353 GCF_001483705.2 Eufriesea mexicana
TAGTGGCCTCGTCATGTTAGTTCGAATTAGCTTACGTTTGGCTATGATACGTTGGGCTAGGTTAGGATAGGCTACTTCGTCTTTTGTGCTATGCACCTCTATTCGGTGGGCTTCTGCGCTATAGTGTGCTCTAATATGTTTTGCTTGGCACTGGTGAGGTCATCAATATTGGTCTCTGCACGTTAGGTTGGGTAAGGTTACGTTTCGTTTGGTTACGTTTGGGCGGCACGATTAGGATTACATTGACCCTTGCCCAACACGCTATTATTCAGTGCACTTCTGCGCTTTACATTGCTCTACTATACTCTGCTCAACACTGAGGAGGTGAGCAATAGTCGTCGTAACACGTCAGA
>NW_017088600.1:0-353 GCF_001483705.2 Eufriesea mexicana
AGAATTTTAATGGTATTCAAACAAAATTTTTCAAAAACTTGTAATTACTTTACTGCAATTTATTCGCGGTTATTTAAAAAAAAAAAAGAAAGAAGAAATGGAAAAAATCGCAATTCCTCCGAACACGGAAAAGAAAAAAAAAGAAAAAAGAAAATACTATTACTTGTACGAAGAGTCGAATTACAGAAACGAAACATTTTACTTGCAAAATTTCTATTAAAAATAGACGAGGTTCGCGAATGAATTTTAATTGGTGCAAAACAAATTCGGACATTCTTGATTCTAAGATACGAATTTCTATTGACATCTCAAGCAAATGTCACTTTAGCTAACATTATTTTACAAGATTGATT
>NW_017088601.1:0-352 GCF_001483705.2 Eufriesea mexicana
TTTTCGACTAACATCGTGGTGAGCTAACTTTCTTACATAAATAAGGATGAAGGATTCCATTGGGGTGCTATAGCCTGCGCAATGCAATCGAATCTGGCCGGGGAGATCAATTTTGACGACATTTTCTACTAATATTGTGGTAAGCTACATTTCTTGCATAAACAAGGATGAAAGATCCTCTTGGCGTGCTATAACCATTGCAATGTCAACCAATCTGGATGGAAAACTCAATTTTATTGACATTTTCGGCTAATATCGTGGTGAGCTATCTTCCTTACATAAGTAAGGTGGAGAGATACTTCTGGGGTGCTATAGCAATTGCAATGCCGCAGAATCTTGCTGGAAAATTCAC
>NW_017088602.1:0-353 GCF_001483705.2 Eufriesea mexicana
ACGTAATGTTACTAAACCTGCCGCGCCGGGACCACTATTGCTGATCTCCCCAGAGCCAAGCAGGGGATATTAGAACGCAGTAGAGCGCGGGTATCCGTATATAGCCGTGTATACAGCAAAAGTCTAAACAGCCCTATCCTAGCCTCACCAAATGTAACACAACCGAACGTAGCATATCTCATCCTAACGACCGGTGACCACCATTTCTGGCCTCCAAAAAGCAAAGCAGATTATACTAGAGCATAGTAGAGCACAGAAATTGACCGCATTGCAGTGCAAAGCACAAAAGAGGAAGATACCCTAATCTAACCTGACATAACCTAACCCATCCAAAGTAGTGTAACCCAACATAA
>NW_017088603.1:0-353 GCF_001483705.2 Eufriesea mexicana
CGCAAAGATACACCGAATAGCGGTCTGTAGCACAAAAGTCAAAGCTACCGTTGCCTAACGTAACCAAAAATAACATAACCAGCCGTAACCTGACCCACCAAAACGTGCCTAGACCACTATTACTGAGATCCCCAAAGCAAAGCAGAACTTATCAGAGCACAGTAGAGCGCGGAAATGCACCGAAGCGCAGTGTATAGCTCAAAAGTTAAAGCCATCGGTTTCTAGCCTAAGAAATAGTATCAAAGCCAAACGTAACATAACTCAAAGTAACGTCCCGCGACCACCATTTCTGGACGCTCCAGATTCGGCCGGAGCATAATGCAGTACCGTAGAGTTAAAAACTCGGCCTAATA
>NW_017088604.1:0-352 GCF_001483705.2 Eufriesea mexicana
ATATAGCTTACCACGATATTAGTCGAAAATGTCAACAAAATTGAACTTTCCATCCAGTTTCTACAGCATAGCGACGGGTATAGCACGCCAATTGAATCTTTCCACCTTATTTATGCAATAAAGTTAACTCACCATGATATTAGAAGTAAATGTCAATAAAATTAAATTTTCCAGGAAGATTCTATAGCATAGGAATGCCTATAGCATGCCAATAGAAGATTTCCTCCTTATTTCTGCAAGAAAGATGACTCACCACTGTATTAGACGTAAATGTCAATAAAATTGTATTTTCCAGCCAAATTCTACATCATTGCAATGGATATAGCACGCCAAAAGTATCTTTCCTCCTTAC
>NW_017088605.1:0-353 GCF_001483705.2 Eufriesea mexicana
AATAAGAAAATAATAATAAATAATAATAATAATAAAAAAATAATAATGCACCTATTAATGTCATCACTACATCGTGCGCATGTGTTTTCATTATTGCGGTTTCATTTTTTCCGGCATAAATATAAATGCTGCGAGTGTATCCTTCCGAAAGGCACAGTTTATAAATTTTTATCCCATACTTATGCCGCTTGCCTGGAATATATTAGCGAAAATTGAGGCGTCCTCTCCACGGAACCATGGTTTCGTCGATTACGATATTTTTACCTGGTTTTATAGTATTCTTAAAGATATGAACAATTGCATCAACAATATCTCGCAGTTTATATAAACGGTTCTCAGTTCTAGCGGTGGAA
>NW_017088606.1:0-353 GCF_001483705.2 Eufriesea mexicana
AATACGACTAAATTTTAATCGAACAGGAATTTAAATACTTTTATACAGCAAATATTATTATAAGGGAAACATGGCAACGAAAAATTATTACAGAAAAATATTACTGAAATAATATTAAGTATAATGAAAAATAGCAAGTAGAAAAATTTAATGTTATTCAACCAACGATTCAAATAATTTTTACAAAGCGAAATACTGTTGCAGAAAATTTAATACGACTAAATTTTAATTGAACAAGTATCTAAATATTTTTATATTTAAATAATAGCAAATATTATTATAAAGGAAGGGTGGCAACGAAAAATTAATAGAGAAAAATATTATTCAAATTATATTAAGTATAATGGAAAATA
>NW_017088607.1:0-353 GCF_001483705.2 Eufriesea mexicana
GCGCAGCGATCCACCGAACAGCGGCGTATCGCGCAAAGGTCAAAGCCAAATTAACCAAACTCAATAAATCCTAACCTAGCCGAAGGTCACCAGACTTAACGTAACGTGAGACGACCGCCATTGATGTCCTCGCCAGAGTCAAGCAGATGCTAGTAAAGCAGCGTAGAGCGTACATATAGAATGAATAGCAGTGTAAAGCACAAAAGTCGAAATTACATAAACCAAACCTAACCTAACATAGCCAAGCCAAGCGTAACCGAACTCAAGCTAACTTGCTGAGAACACTATTGCTGGTCTTCCCAGAGCGAAGCGGGACACATTAGAGCACAGTAGAACGCAGAAACCAACCGTAT
>NW_017088608.1:0-353 GCF_001483705.2 Eufriesea mexicana
CAGAGAATATTAGAACGCAGTAGATCGCAGAAGTCGGAGGATAGCAGTTTATAGCGCATATGTTAGAACTATGCCGTCCTAACCTCACAAAGGCGTAACATAACCTAACGCTGCGTAGCCCAACCTAACGTGTCGTGACCACTATTGCTCTCCTCCCAGAGTAGAGCAGAGTATAGTAGAGCGCAGTCGAGCGCAGAAATCCACCGCACAGCAGTGTATGACACGAAAGTCGAAGCAACACTTACCGAGCTTAGCCCAACCTAAACTGACCAAACGTAACCAAACTCAAACAAACGTGCAAAAACAAACATAGCTATAACTCCCAGGGCTAAGCATAATGTAGCACAGCGCTG
>NW_017088609.1:0-353 GCF_001483705.2 Eufriesea mexicana
CTGCTTTTCGGTGGATTTGTGTGCTCCAATGTAATCTAGTATGCCCTGCTTTGCCCTGGGGCGGCCTGAAACTGTGTTTCCGGCCCGTTGTGTAGTGTTAGGTTAGGTTTGTCTGGGTTAGGGTAGGATAGCTTTGACTTTTGTGCCCAGCCCTGATACTCCACAAACCTCTGTGCCCTAATGTGCTCTATCATACCGCGCTGGACACTGGGGTCACCAGCAATAGCGTTCGCGGCACGTTAGGTTGAATTATGTTACGTTCAGTACGGTTAGTTCAGGCTATGTTCGGTCAGGATGCCTTTGGCTTTTGTGCTATGCACTGCAATGCGGTCGATTTCTAAACCGTACTGTGC
>NW_017088610.1:0-353 GCF_001483705.2 Eufriesea mexicana
AGGATAGGCTACTTTGACTTTTGTGCTGTACACTGCTGCCCGCGTACTTCTGCGCTCTGCTGTGTTCTAATTTTTTCTGCTTGGCAGTGCTGAGGCCAGCAATAATGTCCTCTGCACGATAGGTTGTGTTATGTCACGTGTGGCTAGGTTAGGTTAGCATAAGCTCGGTCAGGTTATCATCGACTTTCGTGCTATACACTGCCCTTCGCAGGATTCCTGCGCTCGACTGGCCTCTGCTATTTTCTGCTTGGCCCTTGGGAGGCCAGCAATAGTGTTCGCAGCAGGTTTTGTTGAGTAGGGCTTCGTTCGTTTGGGTTATGTTTGCCTGGGTTAGGCATGGATATCTAACACTT
>NW_017088611.1:0-353 GCF_001483705.2 Eufriesea mexicana
ATGCACCGAATAACTATGTATAGCTCGAAAGTCGAAGCTACCTTAACCATTCCTAACCTAACATATCATAACCGAACGTAACGTGACTCAATCTAACGCGCCACGGCCCCAATTGCTCGCAACCCGAGAGTCGAGCAAAGTAATGTAGAGCAATCTAGGGCGCAGAAATCCACCGAATAGCTGTGTATACCAAAGGTCAAAGCTACCCTATCCCAAACTAACCAGATGTGACAGAGCAGCGTAACCTAACTCAACCTTACGTGCCGAGACTACCATTGTTGCCGTTCCTAGTGACAAGCAGAACATAATAGAGCATAGTAGATCACACAAATCCACCGCATTGCAGTGCATAG
>NW_017088612.1:0-353 GCF_001483705.2 Eufriesea mexicana
GGGACATTTGATCAACGTTACTCTGAATAGGCAGCTTTTTAATAGTTTTCCAATTTTTCTTCCATCTTGCCGTACAATTGTAACATAGTTACGTATTATCGCTTTTACATTCTAAATTTTTATTGCGGATCAGAATATTTAGTTAAGAATGCATAAAATATCCTTTCTTCCAACAAGTAGGCCAATTATTTTCCGATTGAAGAAGAACATGTGAAACAAAACGACGAAAGTACAAGTGCCTGTGAAATCGGGCAACACAGTTTAGTTTTTTCTCTTCTATTCCCGAAACTAGGCATTTTGATTAGGTTTGTTCTATATATCCGCGTAGAGGGAATTCTTCCTTAACGGGATTG
>NW_017088613.1:0-353 GCF_001483705.2 Eufriesea mexicana
CCAACCTAACGTAACCGCGCGTAACCTATCTCAATCAAACCTGTCGCGAACGCTATTGCTGGCATCCCCGGAGAAAAGCAGTTGCCAGTGGAGCAATGCAGTGCACAGATAGCGACCGAAAAGCTGTGTATAGCACAAAAGTCGAAGCCATCCTAACCAAACCTATCCTATCCCAGCCAACCCGCGCTTAACCTAACATAACCTAGCGTGCCGATATCACATTTGCTGGCCTTCCCAGAGCCAAGCAGAAGATACTAGGGCAGAGTAGAGCGCAGGCATCCACAGAACAACTGTTCATACCACGAAAGTCGGAGGAATCCATACCTAGCCCAAATTAACATACCCTAACCAAA
>NW_017088614.1:0-353 GCF_001483705.2 Eufriesea mexicana
TTTCTGCGTCCTACTCTCCAACTAGTGTGTTCCGCTTGTCTCTGGGCAGGCCAGCAATAGTGGTCGCGGCACGTTAGGTTGTGTTGAGTTATGTTCAGTTATGTTACGTTTGGTTAAGTCAGGAGAGGATGGCTTTGACTTTAGTGCTGTGTTCTGCCATATGGAGGATTTCTGCTACCTATAGTACTTTAATATCTTCAGCTTGGGCCTGGGGTGACCCGCATTCGTGGTCTCGGCACGTTTTGTTGGGTCATGTTGCGTTCGGTTAGGTTGGGTTAGGTTATGCTTGTTCGGGATAGCTTAACTTTTGACCTGTACACTGCTATTTGGTGGACTCCTGCTCTCTATTGCGC
>NW_017088615.1:0-353 GCF_001483705.2 Eufriesea mexicana
CCTAACCTAACCAAACGTAACATAACTCAACCTAGCGTGCCGCGGCCACTATAGCTGGCGACCACAGGGAGAAGCGGAATATGACAGAGCACAGTAGAGCACAGAATTCCATACAATATCAGTGTTGCGCACAAAAGTCAAAGCTACCCTGGCACAACACGACCTAAGCTAGCACAAACAAACGTAATCTAACTCAACCTAACGTGCGGCGACCAGTATTGCTGGCCTCCAGAGAGTCAAGAGGAGCATATTAAGGAAGAGCAGAACGTAGATATCCATCGAATCGCAGTGAATAGGTGAAAAGTCGGACCAATCTGAACCTAGCCAAAGCTAACGTAACACAACCAAATTCA
>NW_017088616.1:0-353 GCF_001483705.2 Eufriesea mexicana
TGAAACGTACGGCTACATTGCTCAGCAGATGGATGTACTATGTACCGTCCTGCCAATGCTGAATACCTCTAGCCATAACGGTATAATGTATTGATTTTTCTACATTTGCTGTTAAACACAAATTATTAATTCACAAGTTAGTCCGACGGCTAAAGTAATGTGGTAATGGTTGTACACAGTACTGTCTCCTCAATTGTTAATGTCTCAAGCGATAATGGGTTAGTCATTTGTCGATCTAGAAATGTAGTGTTATTATATCATCGTTGAGTAGACTTTTCCAACGGCGACAGTTCTCTGTTAGTGGAAATACCTTACACACTACCGGGATCGGTAAACATCTACTGTGGTACCTG
>NW_017088617.1:0-352 GCF_001483705.2 Eufriesea mexicana
GCAATGACAATATTTCGCCAGTAGAACCTTTCCTCCTTATATATGCAAGAAAGTCATGTCACCACGATATAAGCCGAAAACGTCAATAAAATTGAATTTTCCAGCCAGATTCTATTGGATTGCAATGACTGTAGTACGCCATTAGAATCTGTCCTGCTTATATATGCAAGAAAGTTAGGTCACCACGATAGTAGCTGTTAATGCCAATATAATTGAATCTTCGTGCCAGATTCTATATCATTGCCATAGCTATAGCACGCCAATAGTATATTTCATCCTTATTTAAGCAAGAAAGTGAGTTCACCACGATATTAGTCGAAAATGTCAATGCAATTGGATTGTCCTGCCAGAC
>NW_017088618.1:0-353 GCF_001483705.2 Eufriesea mexicana
TTCATACATACGTACATCCATAAATGCATACATCCATACATCCGTACATCCGTACATCCATCCTTCTATACATCCATCCACTCATACATCCAAACATTCATGCATCCATACATCCAAAAATCTATCCGTCCAAACCTCCATCCATCCATACATCCACGAATCCATACATCCATACATATATACAGCCATCCATTCATACAGGCATACATCCATCCATACATACATCCATACCTTAATTCATCCATACACTCATCCTTCCATACAACCATCCAGCCATACAGCCACCCATCCACACATCCATCGATCCAAACATCTATCCATCCATACATCCATCCATACATACATTCATGCAT
>NW_017088619.1:0-352 GCF_001483705.2 Eufriesea mexicana
AAGGTCCTATTGGCGTGCTATGGCCTTTGCAGTGCTATAGAATCTGGCTGGAAAGTTCAATTTCATTGACATTTTCGACCAACAGCGTGGTGAGCTATCTTTTTTGCATAAATGAGGAGGGTAGATTCTATTGCCGTGCTATAGCCATTGCATTGCAGTAGTATCTGGCTGGAAAATTCATTTTTATTGACGTTTTCGACAAATACCGTGGTGAGCTATCTTTCTTGCATAAATACGGAGGATAGTTCCTTCTGGAGTGCAATAGCCGTACCAGTGCAGTAGAAGAAGCCTGGAAAATTCAATTTTATTGACATTTTCGACCAACAGCGTGGTGAGTTGACTTTCTTGCATA
>NW_017088620.1:0-353 GCF_001483705.2 Eufriesea mexicana
TTCACCCAAACGTACATCCTTCCATATATCCATCCATCCATTCATCCATCCATCCATAAATCCTTCCATCCATCCATACACTCACCCATTCATATATCCATTTATGCGTACATCCAACCATCCATCCGTACATCCATCCAAAAGTGCATACACCCATGCATCCATGTATCTATACACATATCCCCACGCTCAACCATAAATATACCCATACCACCATCCATACGTTCATACGTACATACATGAATACTTCCATCCATCCATACATGCTTCCATACATACATCCACACATACATGCTTACATCCATTCATACTTCCACCCATACATCCATACACACATCCACACATACACCCAT
>NW_017088621.1:0-353 GCF_001483705.2 Eufriesea mexicana
TTTTTGACAGTTTCGACTAATATCGTGGTGAGCTCGCTTCCATGCATAATTGTGGAGGAAAGATCATTGTGGCGTACTATAGCCATTGCAATATTGTAGAGTCTGTCTGGAAAATTCAATTTTATTCACATTTTCGGCTAATGTCGTGGTGAGATATCTTTCTTGCTTAAATAGCGATGAAAGATTCTATTAGCTTGCTATAGCCATAGCAATGCCATAGAATCTTGCAGAAAAATTCAATTTTAATGAGATTTTTGACTAATATCGTGGTGAGCCAACTTCCTTGCATCAGTAAGGAGGAAAGATACTTTCAGCGTGCTATAGCCGTTGCAATGGTGCAGAATCGGCCTGGA
>NW_017088622.1:0-353 GCF_001483705.2 Eufriesea mexicana
CGAAAGAAGCCTAACGCATCGTAACGTGCCGAGTTCACCATTGCTGGCATCCACAGCGCCAAGCAGAGCATATTAGAGGGCGGAAAGGTGTAGAAACCCACCGAATAGCAGTATGTAGCACAGAAGTCAAAGCTTCCCTAACATAACCTCTCCCAACCTAACCTAACCGAACGTAGCCTAACTACACATAACGTGCAGAGGTCACTATTGCTGGCCTCCCCATAGTCAAGCAGAGCATATTTGAGCAATGTCGGCACAAGAATTCCACTGAGCAGAGGTGTATAGCATAGAAGTCGAAACGTTCCTTTCTTAACCTGACCATACGTAACATAACCAAATGTAACATAACCAAA
>NW_017088623.1:0-353 GCF_001483705.2 Eufriesea mexicana
CTATAATGATCCTCTCTTTTCTCATTTCGGAATTGCTATAGGATTAACATCATTATTGATCCGATTGATTCAACGGCTACATGGCAACGTTGATGGATGAACAAAGTGCGGTACTGCCAATTGTAAATATCTCCAGCTATAACGGTACCTTGTATTGTTTATTGTAGAATTGCTGTTAATGTTAAGCTATCAGTGAACAAATTAGTACAACAGCTGAGGTACTGTGACGATAGCTGTACTGAGTACTGCTACGTCATTCTTTAACTTTTCGAACGATGATGTGCCTGTCGGTTGTGATTCTAGTATTGAAATGGAATTTATTTATTCACTGAACAGATTAATTTAACTGCAAC
>NW_017088624.1:0-353 GCF_001483705.2 Eufriesea mexicana
GAAACCAAACAAACGTAAAATAACAAAACGTAACTTATCTCGCCCTAAAGAACTGAGCCCACAACTGCTGGCCTCACCATATCCAAGCAGAGAATATTAGAGCATAGTAAAGCGCAGAAGTCAAACGGATAGCAGTATATGGCACAAAAGCCATGCCATCATCTCCCATCTTATACAAGCTTATTATAACCAAACGTGGCATGAATATAACTAACGTGACGGGACCACTATTAGTGGCCTCCCCAAAGTTGAGCAGACCATATTAGTGGACAGCATGGCGCATATATGCACCGAATATCTGTATAAAGCACAAAAGTCAAAGCTATCATCTCCTATCCTAACCGAACGTAACG
>NW_017088625.1:0-352 GCF_001483705.2 Eufriesea mexicana
AGAATCTTTTCTCCTTGTTTATGGCAGAAAGATAGCTCACAACGATATTAGTCGAAAATGTCAGTAAAATTGAAATTTCCATGCAGATTCCAGATCATTGCGTTGGCCATAGCACGCCAAAAGAACCTTTCCTACGTAATTATGCAAAAAAGTTAGCTCACCATGATATTAGTCAAAAATGTCAATAAAATTCATCTTACAAGGCAGATTCTGCAGCAGTGCATGGCTATAGCACGCCAATAGAATCTTTCCGCCTTATTTATGCAAGGAAGGTAGCTCGACACGATACTAGTCGAAAATGTCAATAAAATTGTATTTTCCTGCCAGATTCTATAGCATTGCAATGGCAAAA
>NW_017088626.1:0-352 GCF_001483705.2 Eufriesea mexicana
TGAATTTTCGAGCCAGATTCTACAGCATTGCAATGGCTATAGTAGTCCAATAGAATTCTTCCTACTTACGTATACAAGGGTGTTAGCTCACCACGATATTAATCGAAAATAACAACAAAATTGAATTTTCCAGCCTGTTTCAACAGCACAGCAATAGCTGTAGCACGCCAATAGAGTCTGTCCTCCTTATTTATGCAAGAATCTTATCTCACCACGATATTAGCCGAAAATGGCAATAAAATTGAATTTCCCCGCCTGATTCTATAGCACTGCAATGGCTATAGCACGGCAATAGGATCTTTCCTCCTTACTTATGCAAGAAAATCAGCTCACCACGATATTAGTCGAAAAT
>NW_017088627.1:0-353 GCF_001483705.2 Eufriesea mexicana
CAGTCAATGCTATCCTGCCTTAACCGGACCAAACGTAACATAACTCTACCTAGTATGCAGAGACGCCTCCTGCTGGCCTCCCCAGAGCCAAGCAGAATATGCTAGAGCAGAGAAGAGCGCAGGAAAAGCACGGAAAAGCTGTATATAGCACAGATGTGAAAGCTACCCTATCCCAACGTAACCAGAAGTAGCAGAACCGAACGGAACATAAGTGAACCTAATGTGCCGAGACCGCTACTGCTTCCTTCCCCAGTGCCAGTCAGAACAAATCGGAGTGGAGTAGATCGCTGGAATCCACAGAATCGCGGCGTAAAGCAGAAAAGACATATCTATCCTGTTCCATGGTAGCCAAG
>NW_017088628.1:0-353 GCF_001483705.2 Eufriesea mexicana
TCCATCCATCCATACATACATACAGATATACATCCATACATCGATACATCTCTACATCCATACGTTCATACATACGTACATCCATACATATATTCATACATCCATATATCCATTAATTCATCCATCCATACAACCATAAATCTATCCATCCATACATCCATTCACGAGTCCATTCATTCATATATACATACATAAATACATACATCAATACATCCATACATCCATCCATACACCCATATACCCGTACATCCATAAATTCGTACATCCATACGTCCATACATCCACACATACATATATCCATACATGCATACATCCATACATGCTTACATCCGTACATCCATGCATACCCCCAT
>NW_017088629.1:0-353 GCF_001483705.2 Eufriesea mexicana
ATGTGTATCGGAGTACCGTTTCGAATACGCGTTTATAAGTATATGTACGATGTTTCAGTGATTAGTGTCGAAGACAAACTGACTTCTCAATTTTGGTCTGTCTTGTATCTCGTCGTGTCCTGTTCGATGTTTTCTCCAGTTTAGTTCTGACTAGTTAGGATAAATATTAGGGGAGGAAAAGTAAAGATTTTTGATTGAACAGAGGGTGTGACGTAAGGACCTTTGGCTGAGGGGTAGGGAACTGTCAAGGAGCCGATTTTCGATGGCAATGGCGTGATTTATAAGTGGTGTCCGTTCGTCGGCTTGGTGGGTCTATCGCACGTGGGTCCAATCTGTCGGATCTGGTACTTAGA
>NW_017088630.1:0-353 GCF_001483705.2 Eufriesea mexicana
AAAGTCAAAGCAACGTAGGCTTAACCAAAGCCAAAGGTACATAAAAAAGACATAGCCTAACGCAACCTAACGTGCCGTGTGCGCTATTGCTGCTCTTCCCAGGGCCAAGAAGGACGTACCAGATCATAGTAGAGCGCAGAAGCCAACCGAATGGCGGCGTACAGCACAACGGTTAAAGTAATCCTAGCCAAATTTAGCCTAACCCAACCAAACCGAACATAACGTGACGCAACGTAACGTGCCGAGAGCACTGTTACTGACCTCGCAAGGGTCAAACTGAAATGTTAGAGCACAGTAAGGCGCAGAAATACACCTAATAGAAGATTATAGCTCTAAAGTCAAAGCTATCCTCT
>NW_017088631.1:0-353 GCF_001483705.2 Eufriesea mexicana
AATTTAATTCTCTTTTTACACGACTTATTTTGATTTAACACGATCGACCCATATTCTAAGAAGAAAATTTTGCTTCACTTTTATTTTTATAACTGCGACATTGGCGACGAGGAATTAATTTTGCGTAAAAGTCAATAAATGGTAAATTATAGTTTTAAAACCTTTGTTTTATTAACCCCTTAGCCTACAATATGTGACAACATAATTAAAATATAAGTGACAACGAATAAAATCTTTGTATGTGTAACTCATATTATCTTGCCTAATTATTGTGTTCATGAATTAGCGACATGTTTTTTTTTCCTTTTCAAATGATAATTTACTTTATATGATACATGTGCAATCTTTATTAA
>NW_017088632.1:0-353 GCF_001483705.2 Eufriesea mexicana
CTCGATATTTAATTCTTCCAAAACAGTTCAATCCCCTTTTGCTATTACGAGTGACTATAGTCACCGATCACAAAAATTGAGTCAAGAATTAAAACAAGCACCGTTCCTCTTAGCTCTCTTCGCAAAGAATCGCAAGCTCCATTGCGATGGTCAGTTTTTCCTTTTCTTCTTTTCATCAAAAAATTTGCGTCAAAAAACCGAAAACCTTTGACACGTAGCGAAAGGGTTAAAATTCATGAAAATTGATCTTCTGTTAATAATAATCGAAATATACTTCGTCAAATAGATCTGTATTTTAGGTAGACCTTAGATTAGATTAGAACCTTTGTAATAGAATTCTAAAATTACTAATT
>NW_017088633.1:0-353 GCF_001483705.2 Eufriesea mexicana
GAATATGGCTCTCGGCGTGTTAGGTTGAGTTATGCTTCCTTTGGCTAGGTTAGGTATTGCCAGGTTGAGTTGGCATGTTTCAAACTATTGTGCTTTGCGCATCAGTGCGATGGATTTATGCGCCCTCCCGTGCTCAAGTAGATTCTACTTCGCTCTGGGGAGGCAAGCAATTGTGGACGCCGCAAGTTAGTTCTCGTTTGATTACGTTTGGTTAGGTTAGGTTAGCCTGGGTTAGGTTGGGATATCTTTGTCTTTTCTGCTATACATTGCCACTCTTTAGCCTTCTGCGCTCCACGCTCCTCTAATATGTTCTGTTTGGCGATGGGGAAGCCAGCGATAGTGGTCACGGCTCG
>NW_017088634.1:0-353 GCF_001483705.2 Eufriesea mexicana
CTTTCGGTGCGCCCTGGACTTCGCGGCGACGCAATTGCCAGAACGCCCCCGGGACGCAACCGCAGTTCTCTCCACGCGCGACGGGTAATCGCACCCGAAACGATCATGTCCATGCGAGCGAGACGGGTCGTTTACAGGCACACACACGCACACACAATCACACGCACACGACACGCATACCACCGCACTGCAACGCACGCATACCCTGCGGACGCCGCGCGACCATCACGTGACGCCGCGCGCCCACACCACGGCCTCTCGAACTGACGGGCCGCCACAAATCAGCTCGAGGTCACCCTGACCTAGGTTACAACGGGAGAGAGAGACGGTCTCCCCGGCCGTAGGTACATGGT
>NW_017088635.1:0-353 GCF_001483705.2 Eufriesea mexicana
AGGTTCGCACCCTTTACGGTATCGATAGAGCGATTCGATGAGGGATGACGAAGAGATTTATTCTGGATAACCCTTTTACTATTCAGGAACCTATGGGCACCGCGTGTCGCGGTTTTCGAGCGTTTGTCATGGGTAATTATGGGATTGTGGGCCGAAGCACGTTTCAGGTGACGAAGAGTTACATGCCTCACGTTGGTCCGCACCTTTTCCAGTATCCATAAAGTGATTCGACGAAGAATGCCGAAAAGATTTTTTCCGAGTAACCCTTTTTCTATTTGGGAACCTATAGACACCGCGTGTCGCGGTTTACGAACGTTTGTCGTCGCTAATTGCGAGGTCCTGTGAACCGAAGC
>NW_017088636.1:0-353 GCF_001483705.2 Eufriesea mexicana
CTATTGCTGGCCTCCACAGAACCAAGTAGAGCATAGTACAGCACAGTATAGCGCGGAGGTCCACGGAAGCGCGGTATTCAGCACAAAAGCCAATGCTACCCTCTCCGACCGTAACCAAGCGTAACATAACCAAACGTAGCGTAAATCAAACTGACGTGCCAGGACCGTTGTTCCTGGCCTCTCAGAGCGGAGCAGAGCATATTAGAGAACAGCAAAGCGCAGAAATCCACCGCATAGCAGTATACAGCACAAAAGTAGGAGCCTTCCTCAACTTCCGTAACCACACCTAACCTAACCAAATGTAAAGTAACTCAACCTGTCGTGCAACCGTCAAAATTTCAGGCCTCCCCAGA
>NW_017088637.1:0-353 GCF_001483705.2 Eufriesea mexicana
AGAAGCAGAGTGCAGCAGAAAAATGTAGGCCGCTGAAATCAACACAATAGCAGTGTATAGCGCCAGAGTTAATTCTATCCCAACCATACCCAAACAAACCTAGCCTAACCAAACGAAACTTAACTCAACCTAACTTGCCGCAACGACTATTCCTGGCGTCCACAGACGCAAGCTGAGCGTGGTATCGCACACTACAGCAGAGATGTCCATAAAATATTATTGTGTAGCACAAAAGGCGAAGGTATCCTAACCTAACGCAACGTAATCTAACCCAACCAAACGTACCCTACCTTAACCTAACCTGCAGCGGCCACTATTGCTGACCTCCCGAGAGTCGACCAGAGTATAGTAGA
>NW_017088638.1:0-353 GCF_001483705.2 Eufriesea mexicana
ATATAGTTAATAGACGCAAACCTCTGTCAGTCTCACAACCTGCTGCATTTGGACATTATAAGACTATAGTAAGCAATGACATAAATAGAAGGCCACGATTTCATTGAAAACAGTATAGATGACTGTCTTATAAGAAATCATGGAGAAAAGAATCTAGGTCTGATTGGTCATAAGCTAGGTTTACCTATTTTCTGCCAATTATTGTACATTGAACATGCTATAAATCTTAGGACATATAGGAGCACTAAATTTCGTCAACTTCAATGATCCATACTTTGGTAATTAATTACTATATTTCAAAATTTCGCGAGATATTTCATACATTGAAATGTATGTAACTAATATACCATAGT
>NW_017088639.1:0-353 GCF_001483705.2 Eufriesea mexicana
TTGGCTCTGTGACGGTCAGCAATACTGGTCACAGCACGACATGTTGAGTTAGATTACGTTTGGTTAGGTTTGGCTATGTTGGGTCTAGTTTCGACAGCCTTGACTTTTGCGCTCTGCAGTGATATTCTATGAATTTCTGCGCTCTACCTTACTCTATTGTAATCTGCTTGTCCCTAGGGACGACAGCAATGGCGGTCGCGGCACATTAGGCTGCGTTATGGTACGCTTGGGTAGGTTAGGTTGGGTTTACTTTAGTAGGGTTTTTTACACTTTTTCGTTACACACAGCTGTTCGGTCGATATCTGCTCTCTGCGTTGCTCCACAAGCATCCGATTGCCTCTGTGGATGTCAGC
>NW_017088640.1:0-354 GCF_001483705.2 Eufriesea mexicana
ACACACGTAACCTAACCTAACGTAACGTAACTATACCTGACGCGCCCGGATAGCTAATGCCAGCGCGCCCAGAGCCAGCCAGAGCATACTAGACCACAGTAGAGTGCAGAAATACATTGAGTCGCAGTGTAGGGCAGAAGAGTCGAAGCTGTACGTGCCTAACCATACCTAACGTATCCTAACCAAACGTTGCCCAACTCAAAAATACGAGCCGCGACTAATATTGCTGGACGCCCCAGGGCCAAACAGAATACAGTGGAGCACAGTGGAGTGCAGGAGTCCACAGGAACACAGTGTATGCCGCAAAGGTCAAAGCTACCCTGACCTAACACAAACAAACGTAATCTAACTAAA
>NW_017088641.1:0-354 GCF_001483705.2 Eufriesea mexicana
TGTATATAGCACAAAAATCAATGCTATCCTTACCTAACCTGACAAAGCGTAACACAACCAGTCGTAGCCTAAATCAAACTAACGTGCCGGGGCTACTATTACTGTCCTTGCCAGAGCCAAGCTGAAAGTACTTGAGCGCTTTACGGCTCAGAAATCCACCTAATAGCGGACTATAGCACTATAGTCAAAGCTATCCTCTCCTAACCTAACCAATGGTTACATAACCAAACGTAACATAACCAAACCTAATATGTCGCGACCACTATTGCTGGACTCCGCAGAGCCAAACAGAAAACCATAGTGGAGAGTAGGATGCACAAATCCATAGAATCGCAGTGTATATCGGGAAAGTCA
>NW_017088642.1:0-354 GCF_001483705.2 Eufriesea mexicana
ACATTGAAAAAAACAAAACGGTTCTAGATATGGTCAGACCATAATTTTCTATCATTTAAATTTCAAAGATAAGATTAAATACTTCAAGTAACAAATTTTATGTTCCCAAATAGAATATTGTGGTAAGGAATCGGATTTATAGGGATTGAACTTTTGATTATATTTTATTCCCTGGCGGTACAAGTGTGCGGAGGCTTGAGTCTTCTGAGATACGTGATGCAGTCGATGGATTGTCAAAAGTGTGCCCTCGAACCCTTCAGCCATGTTCTTATAGGCCCTATGACGATCCATTGCGTCACTCAGTCCTGTTTCGAAAATTGATATGCTTGATGGTTTCTCGAAGCATAGATCCCG
>NW_017088643.1:0-353 GCF_001483705.2 Eufriesea mexicana
CCCCAGAGCCAAGCAGGGCATGCTAGAGCACAGTAGAGCGCAGAAATCCACCGAACAGCAGTGCACAACGCGAAAGTTAAAGCTGCTCTGACCAAACGTTGCCCAACCCAAAATAACCGAACGTATCATGACTCAACATAACGTGCCGAGACCACTGTTTCTGGCCTTTTCAGAGGCAAGCTGAAAAAATTAAAGCATTGTAGGGAGCAGGAGTCCGCCTAATAGCTGACAAATGCACTAAAGTCAAAGCTATCCTCTCGTAACCTTTCCTACAGTGACCAAGCCGAACGTAACATAACCCAACGTAACGTGCCGCGAACACTATTGGTGGGCTGCACATAGTCAAGCAGAAC
>NW_017088644.1:0-354 GCF_001483705.2 Eufriesea mexicana
CGTGTTATTATTGAAAGACAACGTCATATACATTGTCCCTTTTCGTCTTAATCCGTTTTCCAACGTTTGGGTCCGAGATATAGAACACAGTTGGAGGCCCCTTTGTAACGGGGCCCAGAGGGTTTATTTTTTCATGACGACTTTCCAGCGTTCAATTCGGGTCGAACTTTATTTTTTTACCATGATTCCACAATATATCGGACTGTAAAATTGTATTATAATTTCTTAATTTTCTCTATTGTGGGGGCCCCCCTTCCCCGTGACGGAGCTAGAGGGCACCGAAAGGAAAATGGGGGGCTGTCGTTTCATCCTGGATCTGCTAGTGGACTCATCCGGTAAGACTATCTAGTCGAC
>NW_017088645.1:0-354 GCF_001483705.2 Eufriesea mexicana
GTCTCGTCGTGAGCAAACTTTCTTGAATAAATACGGAGGTAAGATACCTTTTGCGTGCTGTAGACATTGCAATGCAATAGAATCTGACTGTAAAGTTTAATTTTATTGACATTTTCGATTAATATTGCGGTGAGCAGGCTTTCTCGCATAGGTCAGGTGAAAAGATTTTATTGGCAAGATATAGCCATTGCAGTACAGTAAAAAGTGACTGGAAAGTTCAATTTTATTGACTTTCTCCACATATATTGTTGGGAGTAAACCTACTCGCATCAATAAGGTGGAAAGATCTTTTTGGCTTGCTATAGCCATTGCTATGCAATAGAGTGTGACTGCCAAGTTCAATTTTATTGACTT
>NW_017088646.1:0-354 GCF_001483705.2 Eufriesea mexicana
CTAGCGCCACCACGGTCCGTAACTGCATCAAATGTACTATAAGTACCATACATATCGTTCATTCATTTCTTAATTTTACTAATACGACATGGGTAAATTTTTCATTCAGTATGTAGTACACAATAACTTTATATAGTTAATTAATGCATACAAATATTAATAAAAATCTCAATAATTACAGAACACTATAAAACAATTATCCTGACATATGATGTATACATGCAATTTAAATTCAAATATTTCAAATAATAGTGAAGTGTTTGGTAAGAAGAGACCCTCAAGATTATACATATAAAATTAAAAAATAATTCAACAAGACAATTTGTTTCAAAAATATTAATCAAAATCATCATT
>NW_017088647.1:0-354 GCF_001483705.2 Eufriesea mexicana
CGCATTACAATAGAATCTCACTGCAAAGTTCGATTCTATTGACATTTTCGGCTCATATCGTGGTGAGAAAACTATTCTGCATAAATGAGGAGGAAAGATTTTTTTGGCTTGCTTTAGCTACTGAATTGCAACTGAATCTGACTGAAAAAGATCAATTCCATTGACATTTTCGAGCAATATCGTGGTGAGCACGATTTTCTTTATAAATAAAGAGGAAAGATCCTATTGGTTTATTATAGCCATGGCAGTGCAATAGATTCTGTCTGAAAAGTTCAATTTTATTCTCATTTACGACTTATATCGTGGTGAGCAAGTTTTTCTGTAAGAATAAGGATTGAAGATTTTATTGGTTTC
>NW_017088648.1:0-354 GCF_001483705.2 Eufriesea mexicana
AATTATTCTTCGTAGAATCATCTTCCCAGTGAATTGTATTACGATTCTAACATATTTTCAGCACAGATCTAACTCCGAATAGTCAAGAAAGTATTTTAGGAACGATGCTTTCATTTTAAAAATATAGTACGTTTCCAAAATTGCGATACAATCAAAAATAAAAGTCCCAGGATCCGAAACTTAAAATTAAAAATCACAAAACCTAGGCTTTAGACGAAAATAAATTTATTCTTCGTAGAATTATCTTCCTAATGAGTTGTATTACGATTCCAACATATTTTCAGTAGAGGTCTAACTCCGAATAATCACGAAAGAAACTCAGGTACGATGCTTTCATTTTAAAAATATAGTACG
>NW_017088649.1:0-354 GCF_001483705.2 Eufriesea mexicana
TGCAGTGCGGGTGATTTCGGCGATCTGCTGATCTCTAGTGCATCTGCTTGGTTTCGGGGAGGCGAGAAATAGTGGCCGCGGGACCCTGCGTTCAACTAGGTTATGCTCCACTGTGTTGCGACTTTCTATGTTACGAGAGTATAGCTATGTCCTTTGTGCTATACAATACAATGCGGCGGACATCTGCGCTCAGCTGTGCTTTAGTATATTCTGCTTAGCTCTGGGCAGGCCAGCAGTAGTGATATCGGCACGTTAAGTTGTGTATGACAATGTTTGCTTACGTTTCGTTTGGTTAGGTTAGGATAGAAAAGCTTAGATATTTGTGACTTACAGTGCTATTCGTTGGATTTTTGA
>NW_017088650.1:0-354 GCF_001483705.2 Eufriesea mexicana
CTATTGGGAGGCCAGGAGCAGTGGTAGCTACACGTTATGTTTAGTTATTCTACGTTTGGTTAGGTTAGGGTAGGTCAGCTTATGCCAGTACATCGAAGGATTTTTGGCTATTTGCTCCGATGCGGTGGATTTCTTCTTTCTGCTGTACACTCATATGCTCTGCTTGGCTCCGGGAGGCCAACAATGTTGGTCTCGTCACGTTAGTCTGACTCAGCATACGTTTAGTTAGGTTAGGTTAGGTGAAGCTCGGTCGCGTTAACTTAGACTTTCGTGCTATACACTGCTATTCGGAGCGTTGCGGCGCTGTAATGTGCTCTACTTTATTATGCTTACCGATGGGAATGCCAGCAATAT
>NW_017088651.1:0-353 GCF_001483705.2 Eufriesea mexicana
TTGGTGATTAGATCGCCTATCGCCTGCAATCCAATGGCATGTACCGCCAGATACTTGCCAGGTGAAAAGTATATTCAAAATCTGTAATCTGTTATAGCTTCGTGAATAGATCGCCTAACGCTTTCCATACAATGGCAAGTACTGCCATCTACTTGCCACAGAATCGATCTATTAAAAATCTATAACGTGTTATACATTGGTGAGTAGATCGTCTAACGCCTCCAATTCAATGGCAAGTACAGCCATCTACTTGCCAGAAAATAGGTTTATTCAAAATATATATCCTGTTATACCTTGGTGAATAGATGGCCGAACGCCTTCAGCCCAATGGCAAGTACAGCCATCTACTTGCC
>NW_017088652.1:0-354 GCF_001483705.2 Eufriesea mexicana
ACAGTTTATTGAATATAATGTAACAAATAATAAATATATTAATATTATTAAATTTTATTTTCTAGTAAACGATGTTTCAAACGAAAAAATGTTATTCCTTCTAATTTATTTATTTTTACTTATTTTTAAAATCACCACCTACTCCATGATATAATACTACCCATTCAGTAACACCCAGTATATATTTCTTTTATATTAATATTGTACAATTCGAGTGGGCACAAATTTTACATAAACTTCCAGAAGAACAACAAATAGCATAATTGTCCTGTATTGTATTAATTATATACATTAATTAAATACATTATATTTGTATTATTATAATTGTGTATTATAATGATATTAATATAAAAG
>NW_017088653.1:0-354 GCF_001483705.2 Eufriesea mexicana
TTTTTTAAACAAGATATCTTAGACCAAGAATAATTTTGTTTATTTTTATTGGACGAGATATCATTCCTTTTTCATTAATATTGTTTGAATTAAAGTCATCACGGGTAATAATTATGGGTAGAATGGACAATAATGTCTTACACCTCTTTTTATCAGTAACACACAAGGTACATATAAGTAAAAATATTTAAATAATAAACTCAATAAATAATACAGTATTTGAAATGATAAATAGATTCACTCCTTCCACACATTTTTTCTCTCACTCGCTCTTAATATTGATTACATTTCGGTATTCTTTGATCATTTTCAAACAACTGTTTCATTCTGGCACATTCTTCTATATAGTTTTTT
>NW_017088654.1:0-353 GCF_001483705.2 Eufriesea mexicana
CCATTCGATTGGATGCGATAGGCGATCTATTCACCAAGCTATAACAGGTTATAGATATTGAAGGGACCTATTCTCTGGCATGACGGTGGCTGTACTTACCATTGGGTTCAAGGCGTTAGGCTATCCATTCACCAAGGTACAACAGACTATAGATTATCAGTAGACATATTCTCTGGCAAGAAAATGGCTGTACTTGAAATTGTATTGTAGGCGTTGTGCGACCTATTCACCAAGCTACAACGGATTATGGATTTTGAATAGACCAATTCTCTGGGAAGTTGATGGCTTTACTTGCCATTGGTTGAAGACGTTAGGCTACCTATTCTCCAAGCCACGACAGATTACAGATTTTG
>NW_017088655.1:0-354 GCF_001483705.2 Eufriesea mexicana
TTCGCAGTCCATTTGTTTTGATCGGATTTCCAACTGTCTCTGGTAATCCCGTGACAGTAAGCCCCCGCAGGTATCGTCAGATTCCAATGAAAATCTTAACGTCTCTGCACGCTGGAACATCATTCGCGTTACGGGGTTGCACGTACCCCGTGGATCCCTTAGCCCGTATGATCTCGACCCGCGGGCTGTTTTCATCCGTACCTCGAGACTTCTCCCGCAAAGTCTCGCGTCTTTCAAACAGACGGAACCTCCGTGTGCCTTCGTTTGCTGCAATTCCCACGAATTATATATTTCACGGCGCCGGATGATAAAACAAAAATCCAGCGTTCTCGCAACTGTTCCCAACGCAGCCGG
>NW_017088656.1:0-354 GCF_001483705.2 Eufriesea mexicana
GCACAGCAGAGCACAGAAGCCCGCCGCATTGCAGCGTATAGCGCAAAAGTTAAATGCATCCTAACAAATCATAGCCCAACACAACCTAACCGAACGTAACGAGACCAAACATCACGGGCCGAGATCACTATCGCCGGCCTTCCCAAGAGCAAGCTGAAAACATTAGAGCACTGTAGAGAGCGAAATCTACCTAATGGCGGACAACAGCACTGAAGTCAAAGCTGTCCTCTTCTAACCTAACCAATCACGTCATAACCAAGCGCAACCTAACTCGATCGAACGTGTCTCGACCACTATTGCTAGCCTCCCCAGAGTCGAGCAGAGTATACTGGAGCATAGTAGAGCGCAGAAATC
>NW_017088657.1:0-354 GCF_001483705.2 Eufriesea mexicana
GATGTACTGATGGATTGATATATGGACGGATGTATCTATGGGCGGACGAATGTATGGATGCGTAGATGTTACAGATGGATGGATGAATGGATGGTTGGATGTATTAATAGAAGGTTGTACGGATGGACAGAAGTACGGATGGAGGGATGTATGGATGTATGGATGTATGTATGTATGGGTGTATGTGTGGATGTGTGTATGGATGTATTGGTGGTGGTATGAATGGATGTATGCATGTATGTGTGGATATATGTATGGATGTATGTGTGGATGGATTCATGTATGGTTGTGTGTATCGATGAAAGTATGGACTCATGTATGGATGTATGAGTGGAGGGACGTATGGATAGTTGT
>NW_017088658.1:0-354 GCF_001483705.2 Eufriesea mexicana
CCAAACTTGAATATCACGAGTCAGGTTCGTTGTTAATTTTTATGCCAAACGTGGATATCACGTGTCTGACTCGTGATCGTCCTTTCGGGTCAAACGTGAGTATCACGAGTCTGACACGTCATCAACATTGCAAGCCAAACATGAATGTCTCGAATCTGACTCGTGGTCTTAATTTCGGGCCAAGTATGAATATCTCGAATGGGCTCACGACTATCTCGTACTCATTGTCAGTCGTAAGACATCGTGTTTCAAATTCCGACACTAGGGCTCCGCCGTTCGGCTCCTTCCCCGACCATTCGGGCGCACGGGTTTGGCACGGCTTTTTTCGAGTTTCAGCGTAGTGCAAGGGGTTAA
>NW_017088659.1:0-354 GCF_001483705.2 Eufriesea mexicana
CTAGGGAAGGAAGTTAGCTCACCACGATATTAGTTGAAAATGACAATAAAATTGAATTATCCATGACGATTCTACAGCATTGCAATGCCTACAGCACGCGAATAGAATCTTTCCTGCTTATTTATGCAACAAAGATAGCTCCCCACGATATTAATCGTAAATGTTAATAAAATTGAAATTTCCATCAACATTCTATATCATTGCAATGTCTATAGCACGCCAATAGAATCTGAACTCTTTATTTATGCAAGAAAGATATCCCACCACGGTAATAGTCGATACTATCAGAAAATTGAACGTTCCAGTCAGATTCCAGTGCATTGCAATGGCTATAGAACGCCAATAGAATCTTTC
>NW_017088660.1:0-354 GCF_001483705.2 Eufriesea mexicana
CACTGCTGCTGACCGCCGCAGAGCAAAGCAGAAAATACTAGAGCACAGGAGGCGCAGAAATCCACGGCAATGAAGTGCAAAGCACAAAAGAGAAAGACGTACAGACCTAACATGTCGTAATCTAGCGTACAAGAACGAAGCATACATCAACCTACCGTGACGAGGCAATTATTGCACCCCCCCCCCCAACCCGTCCGCCCAAACGTGCCAAGGAGAGCAAATTACAGCGCAGTAGAGCGCAGAAACCCACCGAAGAGCAGCGCATAGCACACAAGTCAAAGCTATCCTATCCAAACCTATCCAATCGTGACGTAACCAAACGTAATTGTACACAAGCAAATACACCGAGACCAC
>NW_017088661.1:0-354 GCF_001483705.2 Eufriesea mexicana
CGTAAACTAACTCAAGCTGACATGCCGGGGGTACTATTAACGGCAGCCCCAGAACGAAGCAGATCATATCAGAGCACAGTAGAGCACAGAGATCCGCCGAGGAGCAGTATATGGCCCAAAAGTCTAAGTAGCATATCGTATCCTAGCCAAACGTGGCATACCCAAACGTAGCCTAACACAACCTAACATGGCGAGACCACTATTGCTGGCATCCACAAAGAAAAGCAGAATCTACAAGAGCACTGCAGCGCGCAGAAGCTCACGGCATTGCAGTGAATAGCACAAAAGTCGAGGGTGTCCTACCCTAACCTGACGTAACCAACCCTAAACAAACGTAACCTAACTCAATCCAAC
>NW_017088662.1:0-353 GCF_001483705.2 Eufriesea mexicana
TGGCAAGTACAGCCATCTACTTGCCAGAGAATATGTCAATCCAAAATCTATAACCTGTTATAGCTTGGTGAAGAGAACGCCTAGCGCCTTCAATCAAATGGCAAGTACAGCCATCTACTTGCCACAGAATAGATCTATTCAAAATCTATAACCTGTTACAGCATGGTGAATAGATCACCTAACGCGTCCAATCCAATGGCAAGTACTGCAATCTACTTGCCAGAGAATATGTCTATCCAATATTTATAACCTGTCATAGCATGGTGAATTGGTCGCCTAACGCCTTCAAACAATGGCAAATACAGCCATCAACTTGCCAGAGATTTGGTCTAACCAAATCTATAATCTGTTAT
>NW_017088663.1:0-354 GCF_001483705.2 Eufriesea mexicana
GACACTATCTAGAAAATTCTTCTCTCTCTCTTTCTCACTCTTATTAACCCATGTTTTATTCTGTTTTATTCTGGCACATTTTTCTAAACATTTTTTAAACATCATTCATACCAGACTCCACTCATACATATTATATTTATATCATCTTAAATGACTTTCACTTACTCTATCTCATTCCTATTCACACATATAAAACCAACACTCACACTCTTATAAAATTAACACTCACAGATTGATCGTGGAATTGTGATTTTGTACAGGTCGTAACGAAATTTGGAGAATTTTTTGCGAACTTTGATAAATTGAAATTGTTTTTGATTTTTAATTTCCATTTTTTAATAAATAGAGATATTT
>NW_017088664.1:0-354 GCF_001483705.2 Eufriesea mexicana
AGTTAATATTGTTCAATGTTTTTCTTCGACAATATCGATTAATCGAGGTTCGAATCCTTTATCACACAGTGAAATTTAAAAAATTGTTTTCAATTTCATTCTTAAACTTATTACAGTCAAAAAATTAAAAATTTATTTTCAATTTTGCTTCGTTTACTATATATAATGTAATCTAAAACGCTCTTTTTAATTTAATTCTGAAAATTAGTATTATTCAATGTTTTTCTTCGACAATATCGATTAATCGAAGTTCGAATCCTTTATCACACAGTGAAATTTAAAAAGCTATTTTCAATTTCTTTCAATTTCATTCTTAAATTTATTATTGTTCAATGTCTTCTTTTAATTAAATCG
>NW_017088665.1:0-354 GCF_001483705.2 Eufriesea mexicana
TAATTTTATAGGAATTAGCATATACAGGGTGTCTGATTTTAATCTATAAATGAAAATTATTCGTTAATTATTTACTCCATAAAAGATGTTTTTAGAAAGAATTGAATATTTTGTTCCAAGAGAGCCATAAAATAATATAATGACAATTTTTCTAAGTAAATTCGAAGAGAACGTATGAAGATTAACCTTGTTCTTTTCCATATAACTTTAACGAGTAATTTTCATTTGCAAATTAAAATTAAACATTTTGTAAAATCAATAATTTCTTCAAAAAATAAGATATTAATTTTCTTTTTTTTTTTTTTTACTATTATTATAAGCTTTTCGTCGCATAAACTGCTAGATCATTGGGAA
>NW_017088666.1:0-354 GCF_001483705.2 Eufriesea mexicana
ACGCACCACGACCATTATTGCTGGTCTCCCCTGTGTCGGGCAGAACTTATTAGAGGACAGTAGAGCGCAGCAGTCTATGGAATAGCAGTGTATAGCACAGAAGTCGTATTTATGCAGACCTAACCCAAGTTCACGTAACCTAAACAAACATCGCTTACCGCAACATAACCTGCGCGACCACTATTCCTGGCCTCCCAAGGGCGAAGCAGAATGTAGTAGAGTGCAGCCGAATGCAGAAATCCACCGAACATCAGTGTATAACACGAAAGTCAAAGCTACAATTACCGAACGTAACCTAATCCAAACTAACCAAACGTAGTCCAGCTCAACCTAACGTTCCGAGACCACTATTTC
>NW_017088667.1:0-354 GCF_001483705.2 Eufriesea mexicana
AAACCGAACGTAATCTGACGCAACTTAGCTTGCCGAGACCACAATTGCTGGCCTTCCCTGAGCTAAGCTGAGTATATTTGATCACTGTAGGGCGCAGAAACCCACCTAACAGCATGCAGTGGCACTAAAGTCAAAGTTATCCTGCCATATCCTAAACAAACTTAACGTAAACGACGGTTACGTAATTCAACCTAACACGTCGCGACCACTATTGCTGACCTCCTCATCGCCAAGCAGGACGTACTAGAGCACGGTTGAGCGCAGGTCTCCATCGAATGGCAGCGTTCAGCGCAAAAGATAATACTATCCTGAGCAAACATAGCCTCAGCCAGCCAAACCGAACGTAACATATCT
>NW_017088668.1:0-354 GCF_001483705.2 Eufriesea mexicana
GGGACCTTCGCGGTACCTTTCGCGGAGACGGAATTCGCGGACGCATCTTTCTAATTGGCGCTCTCGGGCGCCGAGGCGGACGCGGTGCCTGCAGGCACCTGGCGAGCCGCCCATTTTGCCTTTTTACGTGCAGCACGCCTTGTAGCCCAGCCGGTGGTTGGAGGGGCGACCGAACCAGGCGCAAACCGGGCACCTGTGTTCAGGCGCACTGCACCCACCGGCACGGTGGCCCGTCGCGCCACACCTGAAACAGGTGCCGCTGCGGTCCACCGCGCTGGAGCATCCGTTACTTGCGTGACCGAACGCAAGGCAACGGAAGCACTGGAGGCGCCGTGCTCCCAAGGCTATGAAACG
>NW_017088669.1:0-354 GCF_001483705.2 Eufriesea mexicana
TCGCGTCCGATGCATCGAACCGGTAATTAATGCTAATGAATTATATCGCAGAAAAGGTTATGTCAGAATATTCGTCGCAGCCGGAATAATTTGTATTATAATTTTTAGAACATTTAATGTTGATAATATAGTAATCCCTACGGTAATTATCGACCTCAGAATTAGTTTGTATTATCACCGAGTGATGTCCTTCTTTTATATTTGTATATTAAGCGTGTTGCTTTGGCTTTAGCCGTCAGTGTGTCCCGAGTGTTACGATGTGTAAGTCGTTTAAAAAGCATTCTGTGAAAGTAAATTCTGTTCTGTAAATCACAACGCTGTCTCCTTTTATATCAAAAAGAACCACAATAATTA
>NW_017088670.1:0-354 GCF_001483705.2 Eufriesea mexicana
TGGTATAGCGCAGAAATCCACCGAATAGCAGTGTGTGGCACAAAAGTCAAAGAAATCATGGCCAAACATAGCCAAACCGAAAGTAACAATACGTAATCAGATAAAACCTAACGCGCCGCGGCCACTACTTCTGGCCTTGCCAGCGCAAAGCTGAGCATATTAGGTCGCAGTAGTGCGCAGGAATCCAGCGAACAGCAGTCGATGGCGCAAAAGTCAAAGCTAGCCTAGCCTAGCCTGACCCAACGTAGCATAGCCGAACGTAACATGACTAAACCTAACGTGTCTAGACCCCTATTGCTGACCTCCCCAGAGCCAAGCAGAATATACCAGAGCATACTAGAGCGCAGTAATCCG
>NW_017088671.1:0-354 GCF_001483705.2 Eufriesea mexicana
CAGGTCTTACCCGCAATAATCTAAAACGTAGATTAACTGAACATATCGCGCCGAGCCCACTATCGGTGGCCGCTCAAGAGCCAAGAAGAGCTTATGAGAGCACATTAGAGCTCAAAAATCAGCCGAGGGGCAGTAAAAAGCTCAAAAGTCAAAGAAGCCTATTCTAACCTAGCCAAACGTTACATATCCAAACGTAACATAGCTCAAACTAACATGACGAGACCACTGTTGCCGGCCTCTCCAGAGCCAAGCAGAACATACTAGATCACACAGGAGCATAGAACTCCACTGAATAGCAGTGCCAGGCACAAAAGTCAAAGCAATCCTAACCTAATATATGCAATCCGAACACAA
>NW_017088672.1:0-353 GCF_001483705.2 Eufriesea mexicana
AATTTGCCGGCAAGATTCTGTAGCATTGCAATGCCTATAGCACGCTAACAGAATCTTTTCTCCTTATTTATGCAAGAAAGTTTGCTCACCGCGATATTATTCGAAAATGTCAGTAAAATTGTATTTTCCAGCCAGATTCTACAGGACTGCAAGGGCTATAGCTCGGCAATAGAATCCTTCCTCCTTATTTATGCAAGAAAGTTAGCTTACCACGATATTAGTCGAAAATATCTATAAAATAGAACTTTCCAGCCAAATTCTACAGCACTGCAACGGATATAACATGCGAGAAGTATCTTTCCTCCTTACCTATGCCAGCAAGTTAGCTCACCACGGTATTAGTCGATAATGTC
>NW_017088673.1:0-354 GCF_001483705.2 Eufriesea mexicana
AATGTAACCTAACCAAACGTAGCGTAACTCAACCCAACCTGCCGAGACCACTATTACTGGCATCCCCCGAGGCGAGCAGTGCAAAGTAGAGTAATGTAGAGAGCTGAAATCCACCGAACAGCAATCTGTATCACAAAAGTCCATTCCATCCTATGATAACATATCCAAACTTTATACAATGGTACATAAGCTATCTTAATATCACGTGGCGGGACCACTGTTGCTGGTCTCCCCAGCGACAAGCAGAATATACTTGCGCAAAGTACAGTGAAGGAGGCCTCCATACAGCAGTGTATAGCACACATGTTAAAGATATCCGGACCTAACATGACTTAAGCTGGACAAACCAAACGT
>NW_017088674.1:0-354 GCF_001483705.2 Eufriesea mexicana
TTTATGGATCTATATATGTATGGATGTATGGATGGATGGATGTATGAGTTGATGTATGTATGGTCGGATGGATGTATGTATATATGTATGGATGTATGTATGGATGTATGTATGGATGGTCGTGTGAACGGATGCATGGATGGATGGCTGGGTGTATGGATGAATGTATGGATGTATGTACAGATATCTGTATGTATATATCTATGGATGTATGTATGGACATGTGTATGGATGTATGTGTGTATGTATGGATCTATGTATGTATGGATGTGTGTATGGGTGTATGTATGTATGTATGGATGGATGGGTGGATGCATTGATGTATGTATGGATGTATGGATGGATGGATGTTTG
>NW_017088675.1:0-354 GCF_001483705.2 Eufriesea mexicana
CTCCAAAATCCGCCTAACCTCTAAATTCTTCCAACAAAGGTTATCTAGTTTAGAATAAATGAACTTTCGTAGATTAAAGTGAAAAATTTAAGTAAATTAATCACGAAAAAGTCGAATCTGTATTAAATCGACATTTTGGAAGCCAAAAATCTTCAAATTCGTGTCGAAAATCGAAACGAAACTTTGATCGAAAAATCTTTCGTGCTCTTTCCACGAGGAATGTTTAACGGGAAATTTTCGAGTGTAATATGGAATAAAAATGGGAATTATTATGGGGAATATATGAAATGAGGTATCGAAAACACCGAAAAATGGAAACGAAAATTCATTCTATTCAAGAACGGAATATTCTGT
>NW_017088676.1:0-354 GCF_001483705.2 Eufriesea mexicana
AATATTAGAGTGCGTTCAATTGTAGTAAATCAGCGTTGAGTCAGTAGAGTATAAATTTTTGTACACCGATGTGAAACATTATTTATAAGACATGAAATATGATAAAGTGGCAGCAGCTACATTTTACATTCCTACACTCCAAGTGAGGTTAGATACCTTTGGTACAAATATCACCAGCAGGTTGCGCCAATAGGGAGCATGTCGGGTCTCGATGCGTAGCCACCTTCGCATGGTGAGCCCTGGTAATTGGTATCGCTTTCCAAAGAGCAATTTTTGGAAAACAATGCCAAACTAAGAGCTAAGTACGGAACTTACGATATTTGCGATCTATTGAATATGTTCAATGTCCTTTTT
>NW_017088677.1:0-354 GCF_001483705.2 Eufriesea mexicana
AATGCCCACCTCAATATTAGTCGAAAATGTCAATAGTATTGATCTTTTCAGGCAGATTCTATTCGAATGCAAGTGCTTTAGCAAACCGATAGAATCTTTCCAGATTATTTACGATGAATGGTTTGCTCACCGCAATATGAGACGAAAATGTCAATAAGATTGAGTTTTCCGGGCAGTGTCTAATGCAACGCTATGTCTACAGCAAAGCAATGGAATCTTCCCCCCATATTTGCGCCGAAAAGTTTGCTCAACATGATATTAGTCGAAAATGTCGATAGAATTGATCTTTTGTGACAGATTCTGTTGCAATGCGATGGCCATAGCAAACCAACAGGATCTTTCCTTCTGATTAAT
>NW_017088678.1:0-354 GCF_001483705.2 Eufriesea mexicana
TCTCTTACTTTTATGCTCAGCACTGCTATGCTATGGGCTTCTGGGTACAATTGCGCTACAGCAAATTCTGCTTGACTCTGTGATGCCAGAAACAGTGCTCTCGGAATGTTAGCTGCTGTTAGGTTAGGTTTGGTTAGCTTAGGTTAGTCTGAGTTGTGTTAGTACAGCTTCGACTTTGCTGCTATACATTGCCATACGTTGGACACCTGCGCGCTACTCTGCACTAATATGTTCTGCTTGGCGCCGTGGAGGCCAGCAACAGTGGACCTGGCGTGGTAATTTGTGTTACCGCACGTTTGGTTAGGTTAGGTTAGGTCAATTTAAGTAAGGATATACTTCACTTTTGTGCCTTAC
>NW_017088679.1:0-354 GCF_001483705.2 Eufriesea mexicana
TTCTGTTCGGTGGATTTCCGCGCTCTACCGTGCTATAATATGCTCTGCTCGGCTCTCGGGAGGTTAGAAATTGTGGTCTCCGCACATTAGGTTGCGTTATGTTACGTTCGGTTAGGGTATATTCGTTTGGATTAGGTGTGGATAGCTTTGACCTTGTCGGCAAGGACAGTTATTAGGCGTGTTTCTGCGATCTACTCTGCTGTACTATACTCTGCTCGACCCTGTGGAGGCCAGGAATAGTGGTAGCTGCACGTTAGGCTGGGTTTGGCTACGCTTGGGTACGCTACGATTGGATAGGTTAGGACAAGATTGCCTTGACTTTCGCGCTATACACTGCATTCGGCGGATTTCTGC
>NW_017088680.1:0-354 GCF_001483705.2 Eufriesea mexicana
AATGGCTATAGCAAATCAATAGAATTTTTCCACCTTGTTTATGCAGAAATATTTGCTCTCCCTCGTATTATTCGGGAATGAGCCTGCTGGTCAGTATCTTTTGCAATGCAATGACTACAGCAAACCAACAGAAACTTTCCTTCCAATCTATTCAGAAAAGTTTGCCCACCACGATATTAGTCGAGACAGTCAACAAAATTGAACTTTTCGGTCAGATTCTATCGCAATTCAATGGCAGTAGCAAACCAATAGGATCTTACCTCCGTATTTATACAGAAAAGTTTTTCCTCTAGGATACTATTCGAAAATGTCAATAAAATTGAACTTTCCAGCCGGATTCTATAGCAATGCAAT
>NW_017088681.1:0-354 GCF_001483705.2 Eufriesea mexicana
CCTTGTCTTTTTCCTTGTCTTTAAATAAAGGAATAAGACTTACATTAGGCGCATTACCTAGTAAAATACGTGTGCACTCCTATTTACAAATTTATTAAAACATTTTTTAGCAAATTAACTGCTGCATTAATAGTTTCTTCGTGATCACGTAATAATGATTGCCTAATAGCATATAAAATATCCACATCACCAAACTCGACTAAAGTTATATCGTTGTTATTAGTACGATGCTGAATAATTAAAGCTTCTACCAGATAGGTAATATCAAAATGATTAATAACAAAACTTTTTATTGTTAATCACTTTTTTACTAATTAAAGCACCACTAGCTGCACAATAATTTCCAATTTGCTC
>NW_017088682.1:0-354 GCF_001483705.2 Eufriesea mexicana
AGAAAACCTTTCTACGTAAATAAGTAGGAAAGACTATATTGGTTTGCTATAGCCATAGCATTGATATTGAATCTGACCGAAAAGCTGAGTGCTATCGACATCTTCGACAAATATTGTGGTGAGCAGACTCTTTGGCGATAATAACGAGGTTAGATTCTATTGGGTTGCTATTGTCGTTGCGATGCAATAGAGTCTGACTGAAAAGTTCAATTCTATTGTCATTTTCGACTAATAACGTGGTGAGCTATATACTCTGAATGAGTAAGGAGGAAATATCCTATTGGTTTGCTCCAGCCATTTCATTGCTTCAGAATCTGACTGAAAAGTTCAGTTCTATTGACATTCTCGAATATT
>NW_017088683.1:0-354 GCF_001483705.2 Eufriesea mexicana
TTTAAATAATATATTCTTTATAATATATTTATTATATTATGTATGAAACAAAATTTTGAGATACATTTGAGAAAAAGAATTTGTATGGAAATAGTCTCAGGGTTTTGGATTTATTGTCAGATTTTCTTCGAATTTTCTTCGTATGTGCCTGTGATTAAGAGAGTGGTCTAAGTCACTTATATTTGCTCCTGAAATATTAAAAGCTTCGGTTTTTAAATACGTCATGAATTATAAAATTAATCGCGATGTAGCTGCAAACTCGATCTAACGATTCAATTTTTCACTGTTTTATAGAAAATAAATATATTTTATCGTAATATAAACAAATGCAACGCGAAATAAATAATAAAATCG
>NW_017088684.1:0-354 GCF_001483705.2 Eufriesea mexicana
TTTCCAGCCAGATTCTATAGCATTGCGAAGGCTATAGCAAGCCAATAGAATCATTCATCGTTACTTATGCAAGACAGCTAGCTCAACACGATATTAATCGAAAATGTCAGTAAAATTGAATTTCCCAACCACATTCTATATCAATGCAATGTCTATAGCATGCCAATAGAATCTAAACACCCTATTTATGCAAGAAGTATAGCTCGCCACGATATTAGGCGAAACTGTCAATAAAATTGAACATTCCAGACAGATTCCAGGGCATTGCAATGGCTATAGCAAGCCAATAGGATCATTCATGCTTTTTTATGCGAGAATGTCATCTCACCACGATATTAGCC
Source organism: Eufriesea mexicana (assembly GCF_001483705.2). Taxonomy (NCBI): domain Eukaryota; kingdom Metazoa; phylum Arthropoda; class Insecta; order Hymenoptera; family Apidae; genus Eufriesea; species Eufriesea mexicana. The sequence goes on from NW_017088684.1 coordinate 342, forward strand.
GAAAATGTCAATA
>NW_017088685.1:0-354 GCF_001483705.2 Eufriesea mexicana
GGATTTCTGGGTTCTACTCTCCACTTCCGTGTTCCGTTTGGCTCTGGGGAGGCCAGCAATTGTGGCGAGGCACGGTAGGTTGAGTTGAGCTATGTCTGTTCTTGCTACGATTGGATAAGTTACGAGACGTAGTTTGACCATAGCGCCATAGTCTGCTATTAGTTGGATTTCTGCGTCCAGTAGCACTCTAATGCTTTCAGCTTGGCTCTGGGAGGGACAGCAATAGCGGTCACTGAACGGTATGTTGAGTCAGGTTACGCTAGGTTAGGTTTGGTCAGGCTAAGTTTGGCCAGGATAGTCTTAACTTTTGTATTGTGCACTGCAGTTCGGTGGATTTCTGCGTTCTCCTGTGCT
>NW_017088686.1:0-354 GCF_001483705.2 Eufriesea mexicana
GACCACTGTTGCCGGCTTCCACAGGGAACGCAGGTTAGAGTAGAGCACAGTAGAGGGCAGGAATCTACCGAATAACGTGAATAGCATGACAGTCGGGGAACTATGATAGCCAAACTATACCTAACCTAACCTGAATGAACGTAACCAAAATCAATCTAACGTGCCGACACCGCCATTTCTGACCTCACCACAGCAAAGCAGGGCAAACGAGAGCACAGGAGAGCTGGAATCCGCTGCACTGATGTGCAAGGCACACCTGTTGAAGATATCCCAACCTTACCTGGCAAAACCTGACTTAGACAAACGAAGCCTAATTCAACCTAACGTGAGGAGACCACTTCTGCTGGCATCCCC
>NW_017088687.1:0-354 GCF_001483705.2 Eufriesea mexicana
CGCAGAATATTTGAATTGATGTCAATGGTGCTACTAATTTTTCATTAATTACTATTTTCCATGAAGTTGATTTGTGAATTGCATGTGCTCATTACGAAAATTATATCCGTGGACATATTAACATATCATTTTCCACCACATTTTACGTCTAATTTTGTTCATTCTTAAATATTTTCATGAAAAATCGTGACGGTCGTAGCTACTCTTTCAAATAATTACCAATAACAAGCTAATTGATATCAAAATACAAATGAAAATTGTGCAGGAATGTTGCCTACAGTTTCAGTTTTACGATGCAATCATAAAAATTCTCGAATTAGTTGCTGAAATTTCGTAATTTGATAATTTTTACTG
>NW_017088688.1:0-354 GCF_001483705.2 Eufriesea mexicana
AATGAAATAATAATAATAATTTAATTTAATTTAATTAAGCAGGAACCATAACACTCTTTTATAGTACAATTCCACGAAGCAAAATATTCCATTTCAAAACCAAAATCTTAAAAATTTCCAAATTTATTTATACAATAATCATCTCCTATTATCCAATTTTAATGAAGAAAAATAAAACCGAATAACGAATACCATGTATCATCATAAGGGTATCAATAAACAACAATGTGCTAAAGCATCCTAAGATTCAAAAATTAATAATAATAATAGTTTAATTAACCAGGAAACATTACACTCTTTTATAGTACAATTCCTCGAAGCACAATATTCCATTTCAAAACCAAAATCTTAAAA
>NW_017088689.1:0-354 GCF_001483705.2 Eufriesea mexicana
TTTGAAATATCTAGGTATTTGGGATGACGTCTAGATGAGAATTTTGGGATTCTTGTCGTTGGTAAAGGGTTTTAATAGTTAATGATGCCATTAGTCTTCGTATTCGGGGTATCTTGGTGTTTGGTATGACGTTTAGAATAGAATTTTGGATTCTTGTTGTTGGTAACGAGTTTTAATAGTGATTGACGTAATTAGTCTTTATCTTTGGGGTATCTTGGTATTTCTGATAACGTCTATATGAGGATATTGGGATTCTTGGTGTCGGTGAGGAGTTTTAATAGTGAATGATGCAATTAATCTTCGTCTTTGGGGTATCTTGATGTTTGTGATGACAGATAAGGATTCTAGATAAGG
>NW_017088690.1:0-355 GCF_001483705.2 Eufriesea mexicana
CCCCTCGAGGTAATAGCTATTGACGGCAGAGTACGGAGAATAGCCATCATCACGGTACTGCAGCCGTTGGGTTAGCTTGACAATCGGTGGCATGCATTCCCTAACCTTTCTCGGATAATCATGGTGTGGTACGGTTATGGCTTGGGATATTTACAATTGTCAGCACTGTGCGCACTACATCCACCAACAAAGCACTGTAGCCTTTGGATTAATCTGTTCAGTGTTGATTTAAGTGTTATAAAGATTTTAGACTGTTAAAGCACAGACCCATTAGCCCTCGAGGTATTAACAATTGTCTACATAGTAATGTGTATAGCCATCATACCAGTAACGTAGCCGTTGTACTGCATTCCTC
>NW_017088691.1:0-355 GCF_001483705.2 Eufriesea mexicana
CAATATATCCGTACATCCACACATTCGTACATCCACACATCCATACACCCACACATCCATACATCCATCCAAGCAACCATTCATACATACATACATCCATCCATACCTCGAACCATCCATACATCCTCCCACCCATCAGTCCATACATCCAAACATCCGTACATCCGTCCATCCATACCTCAATCCATCCACTAATCCATCCATTCATACAACCATACAAACATCCATACATACATCCATCCATTCATCCATCCATACATCCATCCCGCCATTCACACATCCATACACCGATCCACCCATCCACGCATCCGTACATCCACCCATCCATTCATTCATTCTTCCGTCCATCCACCCA
>NW_017088692.1:0-355 GCF_001483705.2 Eufriesea mexicana
AGCATATCGCAAAGAATCACGTAGAGAATCATAAATGTATTAGCGAAACACAATATTCCCTCGTTCAGATCAACGACCAGAAGCTTTGGCAAACGAAATCCGTTCAATCATCCTCCAGTATATTGGAATCCGTATCGCACACGTACACGAGCGAGCACACACTCAGGTATAGACAGGTATCCTAAAAGAACAGTCAAGTATACGCGAATCGACTAAAGGGTGTATGATTGATCGCACCATGGCATGCCAGATAATGCAATTTTATTTCATTTGATTCCGTGGAGGTAATTGCTATTTTGGCGGGTCTGCGCGCCGAACAGCCAACGTGGAGTGATGTATTGGCTCGACTCGTTCC
>NW_017088693.1:0-354 GCF_001483705.2 Eufriesea mexicana
TGTGTGGAAGGCAGGATATATGGAAGGATTTATGGGTGTATGGATGTGTGGATGTATGGATGTGTTCATGGATGGATGTATAGGTGGATGTATGTATGGATGGTTGGGAGTATGGATGGGTGGTTGTATGGCAGGATGAATGTATGGAAGGATGGGTGTATGGATGGGTGAATGTATGGATTGATGGCCGTATGGATTGATGGATGTATGTATGGTTTCTGGTATGGTTGGACGGATGTGCGGATGAATGGATGAACGGATGAATGAATGTATGCATGGACTGAGGTATGCATGGATTGATGTATGTATGGATGGATGTATGGATGTATGGATGGATGGATGTATGGATTCATG
>NW_017088694.1:0-355 GCF_001483705.2 Eufriesea mexicana
GTAACAGTGGCCTCGGCACTTTAGCTTGAGATAGGCTACGTTTGTTTATGTTACGTTTGGATACAGTAGGAGAGGATATCGTTGACTTTTGCTCTATTCACTGCGCTTCCGTGGTTGTCTGTCATCTGCTCTCCTCTAATATACTCTGCTTGACGATGGGGAGGCCAGCAATAGTGGTCTAGGCACGTTAGGTTTGATACGGTTGCGTTTGGTTGTGTTACGTTTTGTTAGGTCAGGATAGGATAACATTGACTTTTGTGCCATACACTGCTATTCGGAGGATTTCTCATCTCTACATTGCTCTACTCTACTCCGCTCGGCTCTTAGGTGGCCGGCAATAGTGGTCGCGGCACGA
>NW_017088695.1:0-355 GCF_001483705.2 Eufriesea mexicana
GCTGACCTGTCCCGACCAGACCTGACCTGACATCACATAACCAGACCTGACCTTACCTGACCAGACCTGACCTGACATGACCTAACCTAACCTAACCTGACCTGACACGACCTGGCCTCGCATGGCCTGACCTGCCCTGACCTGAGCTGACATGACCCGACCTGACCTGACCTGACCTGAACAGACCTGACCTGAACTGACCTTTCCTGACTGATCTGACCTCACCTGACCTGATCTGACCTGACCTGATCTCACCTGACCATATATGATCTGTCCTAGCCTGGCCTGACCTGACCTGACCGGACATGACCTGACCTAAGCTGACCTTACTTGAACAGACCTGACCTGAATTGAC
>NW_017088696.1:0-354 GCF_001483705.2 Eufriesea mexicana
TAGCTTACCACGATATTAGTCGAAAATGTCAACAAAATGGAAATTTCCATTCAGTTTCTATAGCATTGCGATGGCTACTATACGTGAATTGAATCTTTCCTCCTTATATATGCAAGAAAGTTAGCTCACCATTATATTAGTACAAAATGTCAACAAAATTGAAATTTCCAGCCAGATTCTATAGCATTGCGACGGCTATAGCACGCCAATAGAATATTTCCTCCTTATTTATGCAACAAAGTTAACTCCCCGCGATATTAGTCGAAAATGTCAATAACATTGAATGTTCCATCCAGATTCTTTAGCGTGGCAATGCCTAGAGCACGCCAGCAGAATCTTCGCCCATTATTTATG
>NW_017088697.1:0-355 GCF_001483705.2 Eufriesea mexicana
TCGTTTGGCTATGTTAGCCCTGGTTAGGCATGGACAGCTTAGTCTTTCCTGTTATACACTGTTATTCGGTTGAGTTCGGCGCTCTACTGTGCTCTAGTATATTCTGCTTTTCTTTTTGGATGTCAGCAATAGTGGTCAAGGCACTTCAGGTTGGGCCAGGATACGTTCATTTGTTTTACGACTGGTTAGGTTAGGACAGGACAGCTACGACCTTTGTGCTGTGCACTGCTATTCAGTGGATTTCTGCGCTCTGCAGAGACCTAACATTCCGTGCTTGGCTCTGGGATTTCCAGAAACAGCGACCGCAGTGAGTTTAGCTTAGTTAGGTTACGTTCGATTCGGTTAGGTTTGCTTA
>NW_017088698.1:0-355 GCF_001483705.2 Eufriesea mexicana
CCGCAATGCGAATAGTAAGGCGCTATAAGGCGCGGGCCGATATATCGGTCTCCGGCACTAAAAGGGTGAAAATTCATGAGAACAATGTAATTTTTTAGTTTCTTATCGCATTTTATACTGTCAGTCACCGATGACTGACGCGGCCTGAACGGAAAGTTCATTGTCAGTCACCGGTGACTGACGTGACAGCTAACGTGTTAACTATGTTTCCATTCTTTCTAACTGTTTGATGGTTCCTGGTTCCTCGCCTTGACATATTCGGGATGCACACTGATTGGTTATTTCGAGAAATGTTAACCCTTTGCACTCGAACGGCGCCGAAACGGCGCCCGGCTGATTTGAAGTGGCAACTCGA
>NW_017088699.1:0-355 GCF_001483705.2 Eufriesea mexicana
GCTTTCTGCGCTTTACTGTGCTCTAGTACATTCTGCTCGTCCCTGTGGAGGCCAGCAATAGTGGTCTCGGCAGGTTAGGTTTAGATATGTTACGTTTTGTTCTGTTAATTGTATGTGTTAGTAGAGGATAGCTTTGACTTTTGTACCATACGCTTCAATGCGGCGGGATAATGAGCTATACTGTGCTCTTATATTTTCTACTTGGCTCTTAGGTGGCCAGCAATAGTGGTCTCGGCGCATTAACTTGTGCTATGTTACATACGTTTACGTTGCGTTCGGATAGGTTAGGTCACGATAGCCTTGATTTTTGTGTTATACAATGCTATTCGGTGGATTTCTGCTCTCTACTGTGTTA
>NW_017088700.1:0-355 GCF_001483705.2 Eufriesea mexicana
TATTAGTTTATTTTATAACGTGGTACGATGTAGCATAATATAGCACGATAAAGTACGATACAGTAGGATATGGCTCGATATGGCACGATATGGTTCGATATAGCTCTGTATAGCCTGATATAGTACGACATGGCTCGATACAACACGATATAACGTGATATAGCACAATATAGTCCGATATAGCGCGATATGACTCGATATAGCACGATATAACAAGATATGGCACGATATAGGACGATATAGCAAGATATGTCACGATATGGTACAACCTGTCACGATATAGCACGATATCATACAATATAGTATGATATGACACGACATGGTTCGATACAGCCCGATATAGCACGATATGGCT
>NW_017088701.1:0-355 GCF_001483705.2 Eufriesea mexicana
AGAAAACAGAGGGTCTTTTTAACCGTTTGTATCCCAAGCAGCGCGATCGCGCTGTTTAGATTTCATGTCGAGAAAACCAGCACATTTCGAGCGTTCTCGATGGCTGACGGTGCGTCACCGACTGTTGAAGTTGAAGCGCTATCGCACCACTTGGCCATTCATCGCTATAATATAAACGAAGCGCTATCGCGCCGCTTGGGATTTGTTCGACATAAAATAGAAGAAGCACTATCGCGCTGCTTGGGTATTCTCTTATTCACTTAGAGGCAGCGCGGTCGCGCTGCTTGGGATACTTCGATAGTATTTTTTCAAAACCCTCTGGGACTCAAACGGTTAACCATTTGCGCTACGATTT
>NW_017088702.1:0-354 GCF_001483705.2 Eufriesea mexicana
GTTAGCTCACAACGATATTAGTCGGAAATGACAATAAAATTGAATTTGCCATACAGACTCTATTGCGTTGTAATGGCAATAGCACACCAATAGAGTATTTCCTCCATATTTATTCAATAAAGTTGGCTCACCACGATATTAGTCCAAAATGTCAACAAAACTGTATTTTCCAGACACATTCCATAGCATTGCAATGGCTAGAGCACTCAGAAAGCATCTTTCCTCCTTACTTGCGCAAGAAAGTTAGCTCATCACGATATTAGTCGAAAATGTCAACAAAATTGGATTTTTCAGCCACATTCTATATCATTACAATGGCTATAGCACTCAAAAAGGTCTTTCCTCTTTACCTAT
>NW_017088703.1:0-355 GCF_001483705.2 Eufriesea mexicana
TCATATCATCTTTACATAGTTCAAATACATTTTTGGAAAACCAAGTATATTTTCGTACATGTATGTTGTACAAAATTACTACAATAATATAAATATATTATGTAGTATCGCAAGTTTTCATGTACACCGTCACAAAACCAGAGGGATATTTCGATGAAACGTAAACGGTGTCAAATAGCATATTGTACTAATAATAAAACGAAAAATGTTTGTGGTACATGTCATAAACGAGTCTGTGGTAGATTCTCTGCTAAAATAATTGTAACTTGCAAAAAATGTCTTTGACTTTTACGTGTAATTATTTTTTAAATTATTGTTATTACATTACTATTGTTATTCAGTATATATTCAATTT
>NW_017088704.1:0-355 GCF_001483705.2 Eufriesea mexicana
TAAAATTTTATTTTCCAGCAAGTTTCTATAGCACTGCGATGCCTATAGGACGCCAATAGAATCACTCTTCCTTATTTATGCAAGAAAGCTAGCTCACCAAGATATTAGAAGATAATGTTAATAAAATTGGATTTTCCAGCCGGATTATATTGCACTGCAATGGCCGTAGTTCGCCAATAGAATATTTCCTCCTTATTAATGCAAGGAGCTTAGCTCACCACGATAATAGTCGAAAACGTCAATAAAACTTAATTTTCCAGCAATATTCTATGGCATTGCAACGGCAATAGCACACGAATAGTATTCTTCCTCCTTGTTAATGCGAGAATGTTAGCTCATCATAATATTAGTCGAA
>NW_017088705.1:0-355 GCF_001483705.2 Eufriesea mexicana
ATATTTATTGATCAGTGTTACCTAAAGCAGTCTATTCCCGTATAAAATTCATTCAATCACTGATAAGAGGAATTAATAATTAAACCTTCTAACTTATTTTCGTGCTTTCCATTTTTATTACAAATTCATGCTCTGCGAAATTTATTAATAACAGTAAACTTGATAATTCATACATACTTTGACTTAAAACAGAATTGGATGTCTAATATTTAAGCAGCAAATGCCATTTACTTCTAGTTAGTTTATGGTATTGGTAGCTGAGTACGCCTTTTTTCTCCTATAAAATTGTCACAGTTATTCCTCTCTGGAAGTAATGAGAAATTCAAAGGGGAGAATTTTCTGTCACGGTGCCACG
>NW_017088706.1:0-355 GCF_001483705.2 Eufriesea mexicana
GAGGCGCGCGAGCGGAGCTCATCCCCGAGGAGCGGCGCCCCGTCTTACTGACGGCTCCCTTCGGCGTACTCGTGGGCACCCTCGAGGGGAGTTGCGGGACAGCGGCTGCCTGCCGCTGCGATCGCTTCTCGCGCCTACCGGTGACGAGAGACCAGCTGGCCTCTGCGTCCATCCCGGCTACGACCGGGGCCACGACCGGCTCCTTCGCCTGGGCGTCAGCGGACCAGCCACGGGAAGCGCCCGGGACAGCGTCCGCCGAGGCCACCAGTACCGGCCGCGCGCGCAGGCCGGTGTTGGTGCTCGCTAGCTCCGGCGCTCGGGCAGGCACATCCCGCACGGCCGCCACGGGGAGCGT
>NW_017088707.1:0-355 GCF_001483705.2 Eufriesea mexicana
ATGCATCCATCCATCCATCCATACATCCATTCATCCGTACGTCCATTCCTTCGTACACCCATAAGTCCATTCATCCATACATCCATACATGCATACATCCATGCACTCTTACATCCATATATTCATACATACGTACAACCATACATGCATACACCCATACATCCATACATCCATACATACATCCATACATCCATAAATCCATACATCCCTACATCCGTACATTCGTACATCCATACGACCGTACATCCATACATCCATACATGCATACATCCATACATGCATACATCCATAGATTCTTAAATCCATACATCCATACGTACATACATCCATACATGCATACATCCATACATCCATA
>NW_017088708.1:0-354 GCF_001483705.2 Eufriesea mexicana
AATAAAATTGAGTTTTTAAGCCACATTCTAAAGCATTGCAATGGCTACTTCACGCCAATAGGATCTTTCCACCATGTTTATGCAAGAAAGTTAGCTCACCACGATATTAGTCGAAACTGTCAACAAAATAGTACTTTCCAGGCAGACTTTGTTGTATTGCGACGACTATAGCACGCCAATTGAATCTTTCCTCCTTATTTATGCATTGAAGTTGGTTCATCACGATATTAGTCGAAAATATCAATAAAATTGAATTTTGCAATCAGATTCCAGAGCATTGCAATGGCTGTAGCACGCCATGAGGATCTTTCCTCCTTAGTTATGCAAGGAAGTTAGCTCAGCACGGTATTATTC
>NW_017088709.1:0-355 GCF_001483705.2 Eufriesea mexicana
CTCACCACGATATTAGCCGAAAGTGTCACTGAAATTGAATTTTCCAGGACGATTCTATTGCTTTGCAATGCCTATAGCACGCCAATAGTATCTTTCCTCCTTATTAGTGAAATGAAGTTAGCTCACCATGATAATACTCGAAACTATCAATATAATTGAAATTTTCAGCCAGATTCTATAGCATTGCAAAGGCTATAGCACGCCAAAAGGATCATTCATACTTATTTATTTAAGAAAGTTTCCTGACCACGATACGAGTCGATAATGTCAACAAAATTGAATTTTCGAAGAATATTCTAAAGCATTGCAAATGCTAAATCACGCCAAAAGAATCTTTCCTCCTCATTTATGCAAT
>NW_017088710.1:0-355 GCF_001483705.2 Eufriesea mexicana
GTATGCTACAGAAAAATATTAGAAATATTATATATTAAGTAATATTAAAAATGTTAAAGATTTTAAATGTGCTTCAGATGGCGTACGTTTCGCTTTACGAGTAAGTAAATAGCATTCGTAGTTCTACGATGATCATTGTGCTTATGAATATTCCACATTTGTACCTTTTCTTTATATTCGTATCGCATGTTACCGGTTTATTGCTCTCGCGCGACAGGCAAACATGTAATACAGTCCTTATGATATTCTAAATATATATTAATTTGGTGGAATACAGTGGTTTATGCCATCGACCATACCACGAAGAAAGCACTCAGTATTTACTCGACTGTCGTTCGAGTCGGACGTATCAGTA
>NW_017088711.1:0-355 GCF_001483705.2 Eufriesea mexicana
ACAGTGCGGTTCCTATTACTTGCACCAATAGAGAACTGATGCCGTTGGATTAACCTGTCCACTGAGGATCTTGATTCGGTTGCAATTCTGAAATGACAAATTACAGGTCCATCATATCGCCAGGCATAGACAATTGACATAGCAGGATTGAGATCAGCCATTCGCGCAGTACTGTTGCTGTAGGCTTTACTTGCCATTGATGACTTAATTTTCGCAGCCGTTCTAAAATAATCAATGTATAGCACAGCTATGTCTGGAGACATTTGCATGCAACATTGCGGCAGGTAGTACGTCTACCAACAGAGCACAGCTGCCTTTCGATTAATCTGTTCACAGGTGATTTATTTTCTAAAGC
>NW_017088712.1:0-355 GCF_001483705.2 Eufriesea mexicana
ACATTCATACATACATACATACAAACGTCCATACATTAATACATAAATCCATCCATTCATCTATCCATCCATACATCCATCTATCCATACATCCAACCATCCATACATCCACACATCCACACATCCATACATCCACAAATCCATCCATTCATACACTCATCCATCCATACGTCGATCCATACATATGTCCATACATACACCCATACATCCATGCATACACCCATACACTCATGCATTCATACATAGATAGATACATCCGTAAATATATCCATACGTACATTCATGCATTCACGCAAACATACATCCACCCATCCACCCATCCATAAGTCCATCCAACCATACATCCATCCGTCCA
>NW_017088713.1:0-355 GCF_001483705.2 Eufriesea mexicana
AAGTCCACCGAATGGCGGTGTATAGCACAAAAGTCAAAGCCACCGTATCCAAACTTAACCTATTCAGACCCAACCAAAAGTAACACAACGAAACCAAATGTGAGACCACCGCCATTCCTGGACTCCCCAGAGAAAATCAGATCCTAGTAGAGCAACGCTGGGTGCAGGTATCGAGCGAATAGCAGGGTACAGCACAAAAGACAAAGCTATCGTTTCGTAACCAAATCGGACATAACATAACGTAACGTATACTATCTCAACGTGACGTGCGTAGACCGTTGGTGCTGACATCCCCAGAGCCAAGCAGAATACACTAAAGCACGGTAGAGCGCCGGAATCCACCGAATAGCAGCGT
>NW_017088714.1:0-355 GCF_001483705.2 Eufriesea mexicana
CCAACGTGCACGAAATTGACAGAAGCTTGAAAATTGTTTCAGGATCTTATCGCGATTAAAATAAATATACAGTGAGCCACTATTAAAAATTTTTAATTGGACGAAGTTAAATCTTCAACAAGGATTCAGGAGGTCCTGATAGAGAATATATGGACTGACTAATTTGTCTCGCGATTAGGATTATACTTATACGAAATTGACAGAGGCTTGAAAATCGTTGCAGGATCTTATCACGAATAAAATAAATATACAGTGAGCCACTGTTAAAAAATTAAAATTGGACGAAATTAAATCTTTAACAAGGATTCAGGAGGTCCTGACAGAGAGCATATGGACTGACTATATTTGTCTCGTG
>NW_017088715.1:0-355 GCF_001483705.2 Eufriesea mexicana
GGTGTATAGCACAATAGTCTAGACTATCCTACCCTAACCTCACAGAAAGTGATATAACCGAACGTAGCATAGCTCAACCTAACGTGCCGAGACCACTATTGCTGTGCTCCCCAGAGCCAGACAGAACATACTACAGCACACTATAAGGCAGAAGCACAACGAATAGCAGAGTATAGCACAAAAGTGAAAGGTACCCTGTCCCAATATATCCAGCCTTAACAAAGCCAAACGTAACATAACTCAAGCTAACGTATCGTGACCACAATTGCTGGCCTCCACAGAGTCGAGCAGAATGTACCAGAGCACAATGGATCACAGAAACCAACCGAACAGCCGTGTATGACACGAAAGCTAA
>NW_017088716.1:0-354 GCF_001483705.2 Eufriesea mexicana
TGCATAAATACGGAGGAAAGATCCTATTGGTCAGCTATGGCCATTGCAATTCTGTAGTATCTGCATGGAAAATTCCATTTTACTGACATTTTCGACTAATATCGTGGTGAGCTGACCTCCTTCCGTGTGTAAGGAGGTATGATACTGCTAGCGAGATATAGCCAGAGCAGTGCTATAGAATCTGGCTGGAAAATTCAATTCTATTGCCATTTTTGACTAATATCGCGGTGAGCTAACTTTCTGGGATGCATATGGACGAAAGATTCTATTGGCGTGCTATAGCCATTGAATTTCTATAGTATCTGGATGGATAATTCAATTCTATAGACATTTTCGACTAATATCGTGGTGAGC
>NW_017088717.1:0-355 GCF_001483705.2 Eufriesea mexicana
GTAATTTTCGTTTAGATTGGGAAAATTCATTTTAGGAAATCGCATCGTTTAGAGTATTATATTCAAATAATTATATTGGAAGTTCAAAGAATTGATTTGTATTCGTCCTTTTGTTTCTTTGGCATACTCATGAGAGAGTCCGTCGCAATCCACGTTAAACCACATTGTAATCAATATACGTATATTAAATATTTCACTGGTATATATATATACATGTACAAAGTAATTCGTTTAATCCTTTCACCTACAATATCGTGCGAGACACGTGGTAAGGAAATCTATTGGACCAAAGACGAGTATGTCGTGTGAGAGACGTAGTTAAATATTTCACTGGTATATATATATACATGTACAA
>NW_017088718.1:0-355 GCF_001483705.2 Eufriesea mexicana
GCTATAGCGGATCTGCCTCTTGCCAATCTAGAATTGCTATAGACTGTAAATCAGCATTGAACAGGTTAGTCCGATGGCTGCAGTGCATTGCTAGTGGATGCACTATGCACTGTACTCTCATTTGTATACGTCTCTAGCCTTCACCATGCTATAGAATGATTATCCTAGATTTGCTTCAGGATACAAGCTATCAGTGAAGAAATTAGTCCGCCAGCAGTAACACTTTGATCATGGCTGTACTCAGTACTGTTTCTTCAATTATTTTCTTCCCGAGCCATAACGGGTCTGTCCAGTGTCACTCTAGAATTGCCATAGGACATAATTCATCATTGAGTAGGTTAATCCAACGGATGCA
>NW_017088719.1:0-355 GCF_001483705.2 Eufriesea mexicana
TTTATTTCTTATAAATAGCATATACTAGCTTATTAATTGCTTCTATTATAATCGAAAGATATCGCATACCGAAATACACAAGAATCAATTCTTTCTTTTTAATTTTAATGTTTTCTCTATTTATTATTTAACAAATATATTCAACATTTTCATTGATTTGATAAAAATGCTTTCTAAAATATTGTTATACTTATAACCGATTATTAATATCCATTCAAAAATCTGATAAAAAATTTGATCTTTTATTGTATCTAAACAATTACTATTATAAGTATCGATAAAAATTGAAATTCTATTATAGGAATTAAACTAATTAATAATCACTTTTTATTATATAATATTTATTATAATGTAA
>NW_017088720.1:0-355 GCF_001483705.2 Eufriesea mexicana
TTGGGTTAGATGTGGGTAGCTTTGAGTTTTCCGATGTACACAACGATTCTACGGATTTATGCACTCTACTCTCCACTATTGTGTTCTGCCCGACTCTCGGGAGGCCAGCAGTAGTGTTCACCGCACGTTGGTTTGAGATAGGTTACATTTGGCTGGGTTAGATTACGTTGTGTTAGGTTAGGATAGCTTTGACTTTTGTGCTACGCACTGCTATCCTATGGACCTCCGCGCTCCTCTGTGCGCTATCACACTTTGCTTGTCTATGTGGACGCCAGTAATAGTGGTCTCGGCGCGTTAGGTTTACTTATACTACGTTGGTTAGTGTCACGATTGGTTAGGTTATGACGGGATAACC
>NW_017088721.1:0-355 GCF_001483705.2 Eufriesea mexicana
GTCCGATGTATCCTACCCTAACCGAAACAATCGTTACAATACCAATCGTAACCAAACTTAATCAAACGAGCCGCTACCACTGTTCCTGTCCTCACAAGAGCCAAGCAGAGCTTATTAGGGTACAGCAGGGCGCAGAAATCCACAGTACCGCATTGTACAGCAGAAAAGTCCAAGATATCAATACCAAACCCAAACTTACGTAACCTATCCTACCGTAGCCAGACTGAACGTAACGTGCCGCGACCATTGTTGCTGGCCTCACCAGGGTCTAGCAGATCAGAGTAGATTACAGTGGAGAAACGGAATCCACCGAATAACTGTGTATAGCACGAAAGTCAAAGCTTCCCAAACCAAG
>NW_017088722.1:0-355 GCF_001483705.2 Eufriesea mexicana
ATAGCCAATCGTATCACAAACAAGCGTTACCCATCCCAAAATAAAGCCCTGCGAACTCTACTTGAGGCCCCCCAGAACAATGCAGAATATACTAGAGCGCAGTAGGGCTCGGAAGTGAACAGCATTGCAGTGCAAAGCACAAAAGCGAAAGATACCCTAACTTAATCTCACCTGACACAGCCTATACAAACGTTGTGTAAATAAAGCTAACGCGGCGAGACCACGATAGCTGGCCTCCCAGCGCCTAGCAGAGAATATTAGTACACTGTGGAGCGCAGAAATGCGCGGATACCAGTTTATGGCGCAAAGGTCCGTACTATCCTATCCTAACCTCACCAATTGTAACCTAACGGAA
>NW_017088723.1:0-355 GCF_001483705.2 Eufriesea mexicana
TTGCAATGCCAATAGCAAGCCAATAGAATCTTTCCGCCTTATCTACGCAAGAAAGGTAGCTCAACACGATATTAGTCGAGAATGTCAATGAAAGTGAATTTTCCTGCAAGATTCTATTGCATTGCAATGCATATAGCACGTCATTAGGATCAATCCTCCTTATATAAGCGAGAAAGTTAACTCACCACGTTATTAGTCGAGAATGTCAATAAAATTGATTCTTCCAACCAGATTCTTTGGCATTGCAATGGCAATAGCAAGCCAATAGAATCTATCCGTCTTATTTACGCACGAAAGATAGCTAACCACGATATTAGTCGAAAATGTCAATAAAATTCAATCTGCCAGGCATATT
>NW_017088724.1:0-355 GCF_001483705.2 Eufriesea mexicana
TCTACCTGTGTATATATGGATATATGTATTGATGTATGTATGGATGTATGTCTGGGTGGAAGTATGGACTCTTGTAAGGATGTATGGATCGATGGGTGCATGGATGGGTGGATGTATGGATGGATGTTTCTATGGATGCATGTATGTGTGGATGTACGAATGTATGGATGTTACGGATATATGGATGTATGGATGTACATATTTATGGATGTATGGGTGTATGGATCAATGTATGGATGGATGTATGGATGTATGGATGTATGGATGTATGTATGGATGGATGTATCGATGCATGTATGGTTGGATGGATGTATGGATGGATGGATTTATGGATGTGTGGATGAATGGATTTATG
>NW_017088725.1:0-355 GCF_001483705.2 Eufriesea mexicana
TGCTGACCTCCCTGGATCCATGCAGAGCACACTAGAGCAGATTAGAGCGCAAAGACGACCGAATAGCAGTGTATGGCGCAAAAGTCAAAACTACCCTAACCAAAACCTATCCCAGCCTAACCAAGCCAATCGTAACGTACCTCGTACTAACACGCCGAGACCATTATTGCCGGCCTCCACAGAGCCAAGGAAAACATACTAGAGCACCGTAGAGTGCAGAAATCCACCGAAAAGCAGTGCATAGCGCGGAAGTCAGAGCTATCGTTCTCAACCGCACCAAACATAATGTAACCATACGCAACCTTCATCAACTTAACGTGCCAAGGCCACTCTTGATCGCCTCCCCAGAGTTAAG